>NW_004949169.1:321323-343376 GCF_000317375.1 Microtus ochrogaster | reverse complement strand
ATATATTTGGTTTAGAATGTTAGTTACAAATTGTTATGGCTAATGGTCAGAAGAAAAGCTAAACGAAGCATATTAGATTCAGAGTTCTTTTTTTTTTTTAAGAGGGGGAAGTGGTGTGGGACAATGGTGTGTATTCTGTCAATTATATTTTAAATAAATGCTGATTAGCCAGTAGCCAGGCAGGAAGTATAGGCAGGACAACCAGAGAGGAAGTAGAAGTGGGTCAATAAAAACAGGTAATTCTGAAAAGAAGGAAGTCCTAGTCTGCAGTTGTAACCCAGCCACAGAAGAAGCAAGATGTGACTGCCTTGCCAGATGTGACTGCCTTGCCAAAGAAGGTACTGAGCCATGTGACTAACACAGATAAGAATAATAGGCTTATATATGGTATAAGAGTTAATAAGAAGTTTGAGGTACTAGGCCAATCAGTTTAAAACTAATGTAGAAAACTATGTGATTTCTTTGGGACTTAACAAGTATGGAAACCAGGCAGAAAAGAAACCTCAGCCAACACAAAGTCATTGGGGTCTTATAAGAAATAGAAACAATGATGACATATCAAAACCATTTTTACTTCTTATCTTTGCCTTGTGAAATCTCATTAGAAAATCAGAAGGCAGACTAACACAGAATATATTAATTAGAGCAAATATTGATAATTCTGAAGACATAAATTGAGCATATCTAACTGGGTAGAATGGAGTATTATTTTTTTAGTTATTTTTTAGATAAATTTTATATTTTCCAACTGCCTAAAATACTTATTTTCTACTATGATCACTAACTTGGAAATCTGTTGAAGATAAATATTTTTTCTTAGATTATTCTATTAAATAAATATACATATCTACATACATACATAAACATATATGGTTTGACATGTTAATATATTAATATATTTATAAAGATATTAATGTATAATGATATGAATATACATCAATATTAGTTTTATTCTCAATATATACAAACATTAATATTTGATGGCTGTATTATGAAAGTTATTATTTTTCCCATGTTAGTGTGTATTTTTGAAAACCAAAAGAAATAAGGTAAATATCCAAGCAGCTAAAAATGGGACATTATTAGTCCTTATATCATTGAGTACTTCTGTGACAAACTTATATTTATCTATAACTTTTAAAATATTTAGTATACATACTAATTATGGAGTTCAATATTTACTTTTAATCCCATATATATATATATATATATATATATATATATATATATGGATGAGTCGCTTGCTGAGTAAAAAATAATATAAGAAAAAGTCCACCTCAAATTTTCTTCCCAATTTTGTGCACTTTTCAGAATCAGGGGAAGTTGTACCTCTCCAAAAATGTTCTTACAAATGCTAGAAATGTCATTAAACCTAATTATGTATTGATTCAAATTTTTGTCAACACCAGAAAAAATGAATTTAGTAAAAAAATGAAATTCTAAATTTTATTGAATTGGATTTTGTATAATAAAACTCTGATTTAATATATATGCATATGTACATGATTTAACCTTGAAAAATTGCATAACAATATAAAAATGAATCAATTATGCCTTTTTTGAGGTATTTTACCTAATATATGAATTCTACTATGTGTCTACATATAGAATGTTAAAAATTCTAAATATATTGTGAGGTATAATGGCAAAGGTATTGTTTTACTGAAACTTTTTTTCATATTTTTTGTGCATATGGGATGTTTGAGATAGGGTATAAGTACATATAAACTCACTGAAAATTGAATTTCTTATTTGCAAGTGTTAACATTTTACTAAAATCAGTTAATGTATAGCACTAAAAATTGATAAACAATTTTTCTTTTTATATAATAATTAACAAAAGGATGTACATATACATTCATTAAACATCAACTTACAGTCACTACTATTCTATGTAATTAAAATAGAAATTAAAAAACTGATATTCCCTTGACAACAAAATATCTAGTTAATTTCTTTATCAACAGAAAAATATCATTAACATGCAACTATTACTGAATAATATATATTCATAAAATTTATTAAAATAATTCTCCAGTATGAATTGTCTATGTCAATTTTCAGTAATCAATATAAGAAAGTTAATACAATGAAATATTTGAAAGAAAGTTGGAGACTGTCCATAGTGGCTGCCACTTTAATTTTATGTCTGATAATTAAATTAGAATCCTAAAATTATTAGTTTCTTACAGTAAATAAGTCAGAGTTCACTGTATTTACATGAGGGAATCATTGAAGTGATGACTACAAGGAACAGTCTGCAAATAAGTTTTGAAATGGAACATAGGTTTTTATTATTTACCTTGTAGAAAATATAGAATAATTTCTAGGATTCATTACTTCATATGCATATTTTCCCAAGCCGCAAATAATAACTTAGCTATTTTTGTTAGGTTGATCTTGGATAGTATAGAATAGAGAAGGAATCAGTGAAGAAGTATAATTTAGTATTTATCTTTTCTTGTTTGAATTAAAAAATTAAAATTACAGCACGATAATAAGTATTTAATTAAGTTTCTAAAAATGAAGATAGAGAGATGGCATTGAGAAAGAAGTATGATGAGGAGACAAAGAAAGAGTGCCAAAAGTAGTCAGCTTGCCCAAATCATTGCTCAAAAGTTAAAGGATTGAAATATTACAGTGCTTGACCTGGAGCAAAAGAACATATGTATCATCAACAAATGGTGTATATAACTGGATGTAGGAGAATGCATTTATTTCCATATATATCACACTGAAAAAAATACTCTAGTCAATGTGGGTCAACTATTTCAACATAAAACCAGATAAACTGTGCCGGATAGAAGAGAAAGTGCCCAAGTATGTCTATATTACCAGGAACTAGATGCTGGTTATTCCAGAGACTCAGGATATTACAGAAAATAAGCAACATTGAAAAGAAATTCTGAATGATATCCATCTATACTCATAGACCAGTGACTAGCTCATCAGAGAGACTGCCTCTAAGAGTAGATGTGATTTGATGCTGAGACACAATACCAAGCATTAGGGAGAGAGAGAGAGAGAGAGAGAGAGAGAGAGAGAGAGAGAGAGAGAGAAAACGAGAACAAGCTCGGGTCAAAGTTCTCCATTGGCTCCCTCTTTTTCAATCTTGAGAAAGCAAGCAGAAAAGAGAGAGGAGAAATTGTGAGAGTCTGAGTGGCTGAGGGCACCAAGAGAACAAGGCTAGGGAGTCAACTCAGCAGTACTCATGAAGGCTAACAGAGACTGAAGTGGCAGCCACTAAGCCTTCATGGGTTTGAGCTAAGTCCTCTGCATATGCTATTTGTTGTTTGCTTGGTGTTTGGGGGATGTTATGATAGTGGGAGTTTGTGTATATCTGACTTTCTTGTGCAGTCTTGCGACCTTTTGCTTATACTGGGTTGCTGTGGAGGCCCAAATATATGGGCCTATTTTCGCCTTGTGTGATGGTCAGAGAGTTGAAGATTGCTCAAATGATCGACATGCATAGCTGCACATCCCAACTCAGGATGTGATTGCTTGGTTCCTTAACATTAAAATATCTTATAGCTCATTCAAGTATGTCCATGCCATTCTGACAGGTGGTCGGCATATGCAAATGTACTTCTACTCCTTTTGTAACTATGAGGTCACCTGGGGCTGCCTTCAGGATAAGTGATCTAGACCAGCTTCACTACCTAGACAACAGAATGCTAATGATTTGATGTCTCAGCATGTTAAAGCAATTGACTGTTTGAGTTGTCCTATATATCCTGTTAATAAAGTCTTTTGTTACCTTCTCCCCCAAATTACATTGCATATAAACACTATGGAAAAAAGTAAACAAAGGCGATTTCAGTCATCACTGGAATGTCCTCCTGGTATTATTCTATGCTTTCTGTTCTATATATTATTATATATTTCATGCATCTTTATATTCTTTACTTATGTTACTAAATTTCCATCCCCCTATCCTGGAAAGAGGTAATTTTGTTGAGGCCAGTCCTAGACATATAGCACCAAAATGTGGGCTGATCGATGAGACCTTAAATGCACAGAAGTGTGGCCAGGTGAGTATGTGAGGTACCCTGCAAGAAAATTGCACCACAGGTGGAGAGGTGAATAATGAGTACTCAAAAATAAATAATAAATAGTGGGGAAAATTGGGAGTAAAACTATAAATAATTGGAGATATGTGCAAGGAAATAGCATTCAACTATCTGTACACTTCCTTGAATGATAGCAAGAGGAGCTGAAACGGAGCAGAAACAAAGGCAGATATTTTTAGAGTTTATAAATATTATATGCCTGTCCCTGTGCTAGAGCCATATCTGCCAACTTTGAGTTGCTTTGTGTTGGGTTGCTAGAGGACATGCCTTCACACCCCTATTTGATCTGTTTTGCACTCATGCGGTTGGTTGAAAACAGAAACAAAACCAAGAACTATCTCTTGTTTTCAGCTATGTTTCTAAGGATGTTTACCCCTAAGCCATTGAGTTATGGTGATGAGCTTCCTGCTTTTGCTGGTTTGGCCTCACCTGCTGAGGGCTATATATACTTGTGAGAAAGTGGAATAAAGGGATTGTCTGAAGAACCTGAAGTTGTGTTGCGTTTTAATCCCAGTGTCCCTCGCTCAGAAGAACGACAGTTGCCATGCTGGCATGGCACTCTGGGTCTCTGGGAGGCCAAAGTGAAGTCTTGCCTTTGTCCTTTCAAGCAGCATTGCTGTTGTCTCTGAGCAACACCCTCTATTGCTGCTGAATGGGTGGGAAGATTGAAGGGAATACAGGGTTTGGCCTAACAATAACCTGAGTTACCTCTGAGATTTTGGCAGTCCACATACACACACTGTACCCAACTGAACCTGACCCATGCTCTGTGGTGGAGACAGAAAAGGCAGGTGACAAAAAGGTTTAAAGGGCTATCTATGCCTCCCACAGTCAGTGCCCAGAGCAGGTCAGTGGAAATGCCTAGAGGTTATTTGACCCATGAGCCAAGTCACCTATGGATAAATCCATGGCTTTTAATGGAGGAAAGGATTAGGAATTCTAATTTTATGATTAAAATTTTAAAGTAAAAAAGCAAGTACAGTAAACAGAGGCCTGGCTATACTTGCCTAAGCTTATTGTCTCATGTGATTGTCTCAGAGTTGCTATAATGGCAGACTCTTTTCCACCATGTAAATTTGTCAGCCACCTCTAACACTGGCCACTGATAGAACTGTTAAATTTAAAAAGCATGACCTGTGCCCAGGCAAAGCAGGCAATGAGGGATGGGCACCTTCTTGTCCCAAGTACCCAGCGAGACACTGCCAAGTAGAGACCATGGCTTGTAGCCTACCATGCATCCCAGGTTTGTCTTTGAGTCTAGTCTGACATGACAGCCAAGATGCAAAAATGTAGCCTCAGGGAACTGCAGCTTCAGGCCAGTCAAGTGTCTGTGAAAATGTAAAGAATCAATTTAATTTGCTTTCTTTTTTTTCTTTTTCACCTTTATTTATTTATTTTTTTTTTGCTTCTTTGTCAAAAATCTGGTGTTCATAGGTGTGTGGATTGATATGCATGGTATTGTTTGGTTATCCTGTTTTTTTTTTGTTGTTGTTGTTTTTTCATATGAAGTCGAGTATTGTTCTTTCAAGGTCTGTGAAAAAAATTACTGGGATTTCGATGAATATTGCACTGAATTCGTAGATTGTTTTTGGTAAGATTGGCATTTTTACCCTGTTAATTTTACCTATCCAAGAGCAAGAGAGATTTTTCAATTTTCTGGTGTCTTCTTCAATTTTTTTCTTCATAGATTTAAAGTTCTTATTATATAGGTCTTTTACTTGTTTGGTTAGAATTACTCCAAGATGTTTTATGTTATTTGTGCCTATTGTGAAGGGTGATGTTTCTCTGGTTACTTTCTTAGCCCATTTATCATCTGTATAAAATAGGCACATTTAGGCTGTTTTCATGTTCTGGCTATAACAAATAATGCTGCTATGAACATAGTTGAACACATGTCCTTGTGGTATGATTGAGCATTCTTTGGGTATATGTGCAGGAGTGCTGTTGCTGGGTCTTGAAGTAGGTTGTTTTCTAATATTCCAAGAAATCACCATACTGGTAACCAAAGTTGCTGAACAAGTTTTCACTCCCTCCAGCAATGGAGGAGTATTCCCTTTAACCCACATCCTCTCCAGCATAAGTTCTCATCAGTGTTTTTGATCTTAGCCATTCTTAAAGGTGTAAGATGAAATCTCAGAGTTGCTTTGATTTGTAATTCTCTGATATCTAAGGATGTTGAGCATTTCCTTAAGTGTCTTTCAGCCATTTTAGGTTCATCTGTTGAGAGTTCTCTGTTTAGGTTTGTACCCCATTTTTTATTGGATTATTTTTTTTTTGATGACCAATTTCTTGAGTTCTTTGTATATTTTGGAGATCAGCCCTCTGTCCAATGTGGGATTGGTGAAGATCTTTTCCCATTCTGTAGGCTGCTGATTTGTCTTGCTGACCGTGTTCTTAGCTTTACATAATCATCTCAGTTTTAGGAGATATCATTTATTGTTTTTTCTCAGTGTTTGTGCTACTGAGGCTATATTTAGGAAGTAGTCTTCTGTGCATTTAAGTATGCTTCCTACTTTCTCTTCTATGAGGTTCAGTATGGTTGGTTTTATGTTGAGGTTTTTGTTCCATTTGGACTTAGTTTTGTGCATGGTGATACCTATGGATCTCTTTTCATTCTTCCACATGTTGATATCCAGTTAGGCCAGCACAATTTGTTGAATATGCTTTCTTTTTCCATTTTTTGGTCAGCTAGGCAGACTTGTAACTTGCATTAGAAAGACAGCTTTCAAAGTTTTAAAAAGACATACAATAGCTAAAACCTTATTTAAAATGTCCTATGGGAGGCCATGAGCCACTAAGTGAAATTCTTAAAGGGAACAGTGATCCAAGTTCTACTAGAAAGCTTAAAGAAACTACCAGACAGGTACTCAAGCAGGTAGATTATGCTATATAGAAAAAGGAAATACATTATATTGATTATTATAAGTGTTTCAACACATATATCTTACCTACAAATCTTAATCCTCCAGCAGTTGTAGTACAGTCTGACAAGGGAAAGAAGATTGTGGCAATGACTTGTAACTTCAAGCCTCTTGATGGACTTGCTACACAGACTTCCAGACCTAGTTATTCCTGTTAACCTTGGAACTTAGCCAAAAATGCAGACTGAAATTGTGACTATTTTACTCTTTGGGACACAGAACTCATTTTGACAGTATGGTATTCAATCTGCTGTTGAAATATAAGACCTAAGAACTGAAACCTCAATATTCCCCTCAGGGGAAAAAGGACTTATTACAAGGAGTGACTGAACCCCCCTATCCAAATATGAGGAGGGTAGCCTAAGGGTGTTATTGCTGCTGCTCAGAGACTAGGATAATTACTTAAAGCAGCAATGTGGTTAAACTCTCATCCATCAGAAAAACAAGTACTTATCGTTTGATTAGAGTAGACTTAAGAGAATTTTGATATGACAAATTGTGTTTATTGTTAACTTCCACTCTAGAATTAAGATATTGACCTGTTAATGTTTGTAATTGCTTTAAGTTCACTATAAGATGTTAGTAAAAATTTGACATTTCCTGTGAGTGCTTGGTTTTACATATTTGATAAGAAATTTAGATTTACTATAGCTACAAATTGTTAAGAAACACTCTAGACCAATTGAAAAAGCCATTCCAAACCCTGGTGATCCTCAACTCCTTTAATTAGGAGACTGTAGCCATAAGGGGCATACTTATCCACAAAACATCATCTATTTGCAAATGAACTCTCTTGACATAAAAATTGGCTCAGAGACACAGAGCCCAGAAGTACTTTTTCCTTTAACCCTTTGTTTACAAAAGTCAGCACTAATAGCTGGGTTTGATCCTTTTTTCTCCCAGGCCACTAAGACATGGATATGCACAATTACAATATATGCACCGAAGAAGGGTATGTCTGGGAAATGGGAAAGTGTTCACCTAAGGCAGATGCGATCATCTGTCCTGTTGCAGAAGAACAGGCTTTATTGAAATTAATATAAAGGGTGGAATTGTGTAGGCCCAAATATGCTTTATTGAAATTAATATAAAGGGTGGAATTGTGTAGGCCCAAATATCTGGGCCCATTTTCACATTCTCTGATGGTCAGAGAGTTGGAGGTTGCTCAAATGATGGGCAATCATAGCTGCATGTCCAAACTCATGCAGCTATGATATGAGAGAAGATGTGATTGTTTTGTTCTTTTTTAAAATAACACTTCAAAGAAACTTAATATATGTTTTTTAAAAAATACGTACATTGCCAGCATTACAGTCTGATACTTTTAATCAGAGATTTCTACACTGCCCATGATTGCTTGGTGCTTTTAACATTAAAAAAACACATTGAAGTAAATCTAAGCCATTCTGACAGGTGGTCAGGATATTCAAATGTAGTTCTGCTTCTTTTTTTTTTTTGTAAATATGAGGTCACCTGGGGAGGGGCTGCATTTAGGATATGTGATCTAGACCAGTTTCACTACCTAGCCACCAGAATGCTAATGATTTGATGTCTCAGAGTATTAAAGTGGTTGTCCCATGTTAATAAAGTCTTTTGTTACCTTCTCCCCCACTTTACCTTGTGTATAAAAGCTATGGAAAAATAAACGAGGGCAATTTCAGTAATCACTGGAATGCCCTTCCAGTATTATTCCATGGTTTCTGTTCTGTTATTCTTTATGCATCTCCATATTTTTTATTTATATTTCTAAATTTCCACAACCCTACCCTGGGAAGAGGTATTTTTGTTAAGGCTGGTCCTCAACAGGTTGCCTTGTCCAGTCTTAATATGAGTTTTATACCTGTTCTTACTGAATCTTATGCCATGATCTGGTGATGTCCATGGAAGGCCTGTTCTTTTTCAGGGGAAGGCATACGGAGAAATGGAGATAGTTTAGGGGGAGAGGGAAAGTGGGGTGACTGGGACAAATGGAGGAAAGATAATCTGTTGTGAGGATGTATGATACGATAGAAGAATAAATGAAACTTTAAAGGAACCCAAAATTAAAAACATTCCAAACCAGGAAGTGGTGCACAACTTTAATTTCAGCACTCAGGAGGCAGAGGCAGGCAGTTTTCTTTGAGTTAAAGGCCAACCTGGTCTACAAGATTTAGTTCCAGGACAGGATCCAAAGCTACAGAGAAACCCTGTCTCAGAAATCAAAAAAGCCCCCAACATTCTAATAATTACTCTTTGAAAGTTTTTATATCAAATATTTTCTCTGCTTCACAAAAGAATGCCCCTTTTATATAAAATAAAAAAAATAATCTGTTGTTTATATTTATAAGGTAAATATAATATAAAAGAAAAGCTAACATTTTGTTGGAAATGTTTTAGAAAGAAGAAATCATGATAGAAAAAAGGAAGAAAACATGAATTTCAATTCTTAAATCTAGCTTTTAAACTAAAACTTATGGCATTTCTTGTTCATGCTTTTCATCCTGTATCTAATAGAGGTGATGCCTGACAAAAGAGTATATGGTAAAGGGGGCAATGTTAACATTAGCATTCCACAATGACTATTGGAATCACTATAAGATTACTAAATTCAAAACAAGGCACTGGCCTCCAAGAAATATTTATAAATATAGCTAACAATTTATTAAACCAGTCACCTATTTGTCCAGGTGTAATGAAAGAAATTTAAAAGTTAATAATGATGCTTCTTGACAAGGTTGAAAATAATTTTAGCTAACTTAAAATCATACAATAAACATTTTCTATCCACCAATTTTAGTAAGTAGAGGTCTCAATGATAATGATTCCTCGGCATCCAACAGGTTCAAATGTGGATGGAAAACCACATATTTCTGTACATGAAGCACATGAAATTCCTAGTCATTCCCCTATGATTATATACTCTTTTGGATGGAAATAGGGGCCAGAATAGAAATTACCAGAAAATAAGTGTGTAATTATTCAGCCACAAATAAGGCTACACTTCTGGGTTCGAGAGCTATTCATGTGCAGGCAAGCCCTCAGGCAATTGCCTGAATGTTAAAGGATAACGTGTGACCCACATATATACATGTTGGGTTCCATTCACATATGACTCAGCTGAAGCCTTGTGTGCATATGTGAGGCTGTCATCTGCGTCATCAGTGTATGATGTAGTCATGCCAACACACTATGCACATGTGCCAGACAGCTGTTAAAAAGCTGGATGTACCATTTTTCTCTCTCTCTCTATATATATATACACACCAATTACCCAGGCCTGTATGCACCCCCTCTAATAAACTCCTAAGCAGGTTTGTTGCATGTTCTGTGTTTCCTTCTCATTGGTGCCATGAGACTCAGGAGACTCTCCCTCCCCGAGTTCCTCTCCTGGGGTCAGGATCCTGAACTGAGTATTTTCTCTACAACAACCATGTGTTCCATATGCCTGAGCACAATTTTTCCGCACAACATTGGCTTCAATTGGTGAGTTTCTCCATTCTGGTCAGCTTAACTATTTCTCCAAACCTGAGAAATTGACTGTTGATCTCCAGCAATCATCTGGTGTTCCTAGAAATGAGGGGACTGCCCTCAACCACGGTCCTCAAGGCTACGGTTAAGCCCTTCACTGACAGTCATCTCTGGATTGCTTCCCTTAGCTAAAATTGTAATTGGAATGGCCCAGGGCTGATCCACCCATGACTGAGGGCCCAGGGTCCCTCAGATTCTCCTTTCTCTTTTTCTCCTTTTCTTTTCTTTTTTTCTTTTCTTTCCTCTTCTTTTCTCTTCTTTCCTTTCTTTTCCTTTCCTTTCCTTTTTTTCCCCTTACCCTAAAAGGCTGCTCTGAGCAGCCTCTGGCTTCTCTGGGTTCCGAATCACCCAGACCGGGTCTAGTTAGGCCTCACTGTCCCACTTGTGGCCAGAGGATGCTCCCCCATGGGATCTTGTGATGGTCACATGCTGATTTACACCCTGCCTACAGCCAAGAGCTGTTTCCCTGTGTGCCTTGTGGTGTTGCTGTTTTTCACTGGTTTTTCACAGTTTTAGCTATAGGTAGCAAGCTATCAAATCCCATCAATCCAACTTCCCCCAGGGATGCCTTTTAGAGGCCCTGAAACCCCAGGCCTTAATGCCCTACCTACATAAACCCACACTTGTCCATCTTTGTTCCAAAAAAATGGCCTTGTTACAATTTAGATGGCAATCTAAAGTGGCTGCCTAACTGTAGCTTTGATCCTGATATTTTACGGGAGCTTTCTAACTACTGTCAGCACACAGGCAAATGTTTCCTTTCGTCCAAGCCTTTTACTATTTAGGCTCTAAGCCTAAGCCCTCTGTCCTTGCAAGTTGTTCACTTGCTCAAATGTTTTTGGCTATGCCATTTGTACCAGAAAAACCCTCTACTTCTGCTCTGGACCCAGGTAATGAACCCCCGTGTTTTTGACCTTAGTGGGCAGCTAACCCCATTTTCTCAGTTCCTATCCCTGCCCCTTTAGCCCTTATCGCTGTTCCTTCAGTCCCAGTTCCTATTCCTGCCCCTTTAGCTCCTACCACTGCTCCTTCAACCCCAGTTCCTACTCCTGCCCCCTTAGATCCTATCTCTGTTCTTTCAGGCCCAGTTTCTACTTCTATCCCTTTAGCTTATGCTGTTGTTCATTTATTCCTGGTTTCTACTCCTGTTCCTTTAGCTCCTGCCATTGGGCCTTCAGACACAGTTCCTATTCCTGTCCCTGTAGCTCCTGCTATTGATCTTTGAGCCCCAACTTCTACTCCTGTTCCTATGCTACTTCCTTTAGCTATTGCTCTGGACCTCACTGAGGAATCTACACTTTCCTGAACTCAACAGACAGCTACTTCCACTCCTTTACTTCCTGCTGCTTTGTCACCTCCCTCTGCTCACTCTTCATCTCTCCCGCCCCCCACCCGCTCAAATAGCCCTGCTGAATCATTCTTCCTCTCTGGTGCCTGTCCACAGCAATCACCCAGCACTGGCTCCCACATTTACCCCTCCTCTCACACACTCACATGCTGCTATGGAACCCAACCCTAACCAAGCCAAGCCAACTGCAGTTCTCCCACTGCAAAAGATGGCCAGTGTAGAAAGATTGATTAGGGTACACATTCCTTTCTCACTCGCAGAACTCTCCAATATAGAACAAAAACTGGGGTACTATATATCTAATTCTACAACTTTCAGAAAACAATTCCAATATATTACCCAGTTTTATACTCTCACCTTTCACGATATCTATACGAACTTATCTGATAACCTACTTCCTGAGGAATGCAAGTGAGTTTGGGAGCGGACCAGACTACATGCAGATGAGATTCATCAAACTCTTGCAACCCACCATCCAGGGGCAGAGGCAGTCCCGGAACAGGAACCTTACTGGGACTATAATACTCCAGGTGGGATTATAGCTATGGACCAGTTTTTGACTTGCCTCCTGGCAGGTCCCCATAAGGCTGCCCTCCAAGCTAGTAAACTATACTAAGCTCTCAGAAGTCATTCAAGATACAAAGGAAAATCTGCATTTTTGGAATGCCTCACTAAAGCTCTGATACAATATACTAACTTAGATCCAGAAACCATAGAAGGCAGGCAGTTACTCATGCCTCATTTTTTTAATCATTGCTATTCTGAAATTAGGACTAAACTAAGACATTGGAGAAAGGCCCCTTGACCCCACAGGAGGAAGTCTTAGAGTTGGCTTTTAAGGTATACCATGTGAGGAATGACAAAGCCCACAATCTCTGTCATGTGCTAACCATGGCCTCCTGACCAGCCAAGGTAACAGACCACCATATCTGTGTTGTCTGTGCTGCTCCCTTTTCCCCGAGGGCTTAACAACCTAAAGGCCTGTGTTTCAATTATAGTAGAACTTGTCACTGGGCCTGAGCATGCCCTAATACATATCTTGGTCCCATGAGACCTTGTTGAAAATGCCATAGTGAAGGACATTGGGCAGTAGATTGTCCTCATACACATAGTGGCATGGAGACATCAAACCTAGAAAATTCCCAAGTTGAACGTCTAGGTCTGGCCATGGATGAAAGAGGCTGCCCAGGCTCTTTTGACCCAACCACAACAGTCATCTGTAACTGGGAGCCACAGGTAAACACCATCGTATCAGGATGGCCTATTTCCTATCTCTTGGATAATGGAGTCACATACTTTGTACTGAGGGAATTCTGGGGGCATACCTCTTTCTAGTTTCCCTATTATTGGGGTAGGTGGGCAACCTTATCTACCTCAGCAGACCCCACCACTTAATTATATTTTTAGAAGTATTTATCTTGCTCATTCATTTTTAGTCATGCCAACGTGTCCAGTACCTCTTATGGGAAGAAAGATTTTTGCAAAAGTAGGAGTTTCCATTTCATTTGCTCCTTCCATTTACCTTGCTCCACACTCACCTGCAGCTCCACTCCTCCTTCTTCTAGTCTCTCAACCTCCCAGCCCCAATGTGTCATTTGCGCTATCAGCATCCCAGGTGGACCCCCAAGTCTGGGACACTAAAATCCCTCTGTTGCTAAACAGCATTCCCCCATTGTTAACCAATTATAAGATTCTACTAAGTACATTACACAAGCTCAATACCCCTTCTCTCTCCAGAGCCTTGAGAGACTTAAGCTTATTATCTCTGAACTTTTAAGAAAAAAAAAAGATATTTTGACACATCTCTTTTCCCTTTAACACCCTTATACTTGCTGTTATAAACCATAATGGAACCTACCGCCTGGATTAAGACCATTAATTCCACTGTGGTGGTCCCTTTTCATCCTGTAGTGTCTAACTCTCACACACTTCTTTCTACTCTACCTCCAGGAACATCTCACTTCTCAGTTGTAGACATCAATGATGCTTTTTCCCCTCTCAGCTCTCAGTCTCAAAACATCTTTGCATATACCTGGACTGATCCTGACACTCACCTCTCCACACAGCTCACCTGGACTGTTCTTCCCCAGGGATTCCAGGATAGGCCACTCCTGTTTGGTCAGGCTTTAGCTTCTGATCTTCTCTCACCGTCTCTCCCTAGATCTAAACTCATACAGTATGTGGATGATATTTTACTTTGCAGTCCATCACTGCAGATCATCAAAACGGATAGCTCCACTCTTTTAAATTTTCAGTCCAAAAGGGGCTACAGAATCTCACCTTCTAAGCCCCAACTGTCTACCTCTCAGGTCATTTATTTGAAATTAACTATTACCCCATCCCAAAAAGCTATTACCATAGACAGAAAAAAGCTAATTCAGTCCCTTGCAGTTCCTTCCACAAAAGAAGAGGTTTTATCCTTCCTAGGAATAACTGGCTTGCTGTGTTCCTGGACCCCCTTTTTTTCTCTCCTCACCCACACCTTATACGAGGCAGCTCTAGGTTCTCTGCATGAGCCCCTTCTCCATTGCATTCCTAAACCCTTTCAGAGACTACAACAAGCCCTTATCCAGGCCCCAGCTCTTCATCTCCCTGATTTAACTCATCATTTCCTCCTCTATGTAACAGAGAAGAAGGGATATGTCCTTGGAATCCTAGGACATCAGCTGGGACGTTTCTTTGCACTTGTTAGCATACCTGTCAAAGACGTTGGACCTCACCACTCAGGACTAGGTACTCTGCATATGTGCTTTAGCAGCCACTGAGTTTCTTATTCATGAGTCAAAAAAACTAACTTTTGGGTTGCCCACCACAGTATTCTTCCACCACAATCTTTCCCATCTTTTAATTCACAAAAGCTTACAAACCTTACCCACTTCCTGATTTCTTTTCATTCAGGTAGTACGCTCACTTTCCAATGCTGCCCATCCCTTCATTTCTCAAATCTCCTACATTAACCTAACAGTAATTATTCCCCATCGCACTACTGCATAAAGACCTTAAAGTATCCATTTCCCTACCCCTCACATATACAGGAAGGCAAACTGTCCCAGGTCACTTATGTACACAGATGTCAGGTCTTTTTTATGTGAAGGGACCTGTAGAGCAGGCTATGTCCTAGAATCAGATACTGGAGTAGTGGAGGTACAGGCACTCGCTACCCATACCACTAAACATCAGGCTGAGTTAATATCAATATCCTTACCTGTCCCTTCCAGTTAACAAAGGGACAATCTTTAAATGTTTACACAGACTCCAAATATGCATTTCATGTCTTCCTGTCCCACATGTAGGAGCATGGGTTTCTTACAACAAAAGAAGGAGCTATAACTAACTCAGGTTACATTACAAACCTGTTAAAAGCCTCACATCCCACCAAGCTATAGGAATTATTTACTGTTGGTCTTATCAGACCGACAGTTCCATTATTTCCAAGTGAAATAACTGGGCTGACCAACCAGCTAGAACAGCAGCATTCCAGAGCCCAAACCTACCTCAATCACCTCAGGGGGTTCATACAGTACAGCTCACATTCTCGCAGACACACCCTGACACCCAGCAAATTCTGTTCAACCTATATCAGCTCTTTCATCCTAATAGCAAAGCTCTATTTCATTTTGTTAATGTTCACCATCAACCCACTCCTGAGGACTTATAATTCTTAAAAGCTATCACTGCTTCTTGTAATATCTGTCAAAAGTGAGATTCCAAGACCAAATATTGCAGTTTCCCTTTTCCCACCCACCAGGCCAGGGTCTCCCTTCCAGGAACTGACTCCAGCTGGATTTTACTAATATGCCCATGGTCAGAAGAATTAAATATCTCCTGGTTTATGTGGACACAGTAACTGGGTGGGTTGAAGTGTTTCCCACCACTAATAAGAAGGCCCAGACAGTTTTCAATGTTCTTTTCCGAGAAATCATCCCCTGGTTTGGAATCCCAACCTATCTTCAGTCAGATAATGGCTTAGAGATTACTTTTCAGATTTCCCAAAATTTTCTATGGCTCTTAACATTCCCTGGCATTTTTAATATCCGATACCACCCTCAGTCTTCAGAGAAGGTAGAATGAACTAACCATTCCTTAAAAATGTTTTTGTTAAAATGTCACAGGAGCTTCACCTCTACTTGGGAAAACTTTTGCCTCTGGCCCTTCTATGACTTAGGGCTCTCCCCAAAAGCCCCCCTTTCATCTTTGAACTTATGTATGGGAAGCCAGTTTAACCCCTGGCCACTCACCTAAAACCTCTCCCCTTCCTGGTCATCTACTTACTCTGATGTTATTCCATCTTTGCTCCTTATTATGGAATTTTACTGACTACTCATTACCTCAACCATGTGCTAATTCATGCCCACCACTGATGAAATTAGGGGATCAAGTACTATTTTCTCCCCCAGGCCAATGCCCCTCACCCCTTTCCCCTAAATGGCAGGGCCTCTTTAAAGTATTTCTTGTAACTCCCACAGCAGCAAAACTCGAGGAACTTCCTCATTGGATTCACATGTCCCATCTTAAAAGTCTTACTCTTCTAGCTCAAGATACTTCCTTAAGTTCCAGAGGGCACCAAGATCAGATACTCTTTCTTCAGTTTCAGAAAAATAAAAGTCTCATACTTACTCAACTCTCCTGTGCCCAAAACTCCATATATTCTCCCTCTTCCTCTTTCTGCTATTGTGCTTTACCAACTTCTTCTTATCTCCAATGTCATGCTTAAATTTCAAGTTAACCACTCAGTTGTTATTACAGGAATCATCAATAAACATAGAGCCAGAGGTACAAGAATGGTCAAAAGACTAGGTGTTAAGAAACAATAATGAGTTTGCAGCCCCAAACTCCAAAAAACTCACAAAACAAACTTTAACGTAACAAGTTTACCACTGACTGCAGCAGTGTTTCCTGGATGTTAAGGTAATACCATGAAGCTAAAGGAAAACAAGTGCCTTAAGATTTACATCAGGTAAAACATTAAAGGGTTTAATAATTTTCCTTTTCAATAATTCCCCCATCATCTTCCATTCCAACAATATATCATCATAATCATAAGCTTTTAATATACCTAACATGTATTTTTTTTCAAACATTTTTTTCAGAAGCTCCAGGAAGTCAATTGGACCTACCTAAATGGACCAGACTCACCCAGAATAAGTATCATTTAATTCTTCCCTTATCATTCCTGGTCTCTGGAACCCCTGGGAAATTCCTTCACCCACACCACCAAAAGAACCCCCTCTATCTTCCATCTTGGAACTCTCCTCCCTTAATTACCAGGATCTAAAATTCTTTTCAGACATAATTTTCTGCTATTCCAGCATCTTATGAGGTCCAACCTGCAAGCCAGCCAGTTCCACAGAGCCCAGAAAAACACAAGAGTAATCAGCCACTCCGGGACATGATTAAGCATCTCAATTCCCAGACCCCCACAAAGTCAGCATGAAGCAGTAACAAGAGATGCCCCATTCCCACCCATTAAGACCTTAAAACACCCAAATTATTATAATAAACAAAAGGGTGGAATGTAATTATTCAGCCACAAATAAGGCTGTACTTCGGGGTTCTAGAGCCATGCATGTGCAGGCAAGCCCTCAGACAATTGCCTTAAGTTAAAAGGCCCCACATGACCAACATGTGTGCATGCATTGTTCCATCCACGTATGACTCATGACTCAGCTAAACCCTTGCAGGGATGTGTGAGCCCATCATCTGTGTCATCAGCGTATGATGTAGTCATGCAAACACCCTGTGTACATGCTCTAGGCAGCTTTTAAAAAGCTGGATGAGCCATCTTCCCCTCTCTCTCTCTCTCTGCACACCAATTCCCCAGGCCTGTACATACCCCCTCTAATAAACTCCTAAGTGGGTTTGTTGCATGTTCAGTGCTTCCTTCTTACTCATACCCAGGTAATTTCAAAGTGGCACTAATTTTTAAGGATTATGAAGTGCATATTTATATTCAGTCTGACTTTTCTTACATTTTTACATTTGTTTTTGAATTCCAGCTGTTTTCCTCACATGTGTGTAAATGGAACCTTTTCATTTTTTTGTCCATAGTTAAAACACTGTTTCTTGAGACAACGGATATGATATAATTTGCAGTTTTGGAATATTATTCAAAAGAAGGTCTTCAAATTTTCCTTCTAGTGCAGTCTTCTGTAATCTCTACTTGGAATTAAATTATTTATGAAATAAGAAACATCATGGTTTTCAAAACTCTTCTCTGTCTTCTTCTACATATAAATTTTTCTGACTTATCTTCCAAAATAATTTTCAATTAAGATTCACCTAATTTGTTACTAAGTGCTACTAATTTCATGTATTGTCATTTGAATGTTATAAGTTCCTCCTATTCTCATAATACTTAGGCATTATCTTTTGTAAATCAAGCTCTGTGTTCAATAGATAAATGGTTATATTAACTCTTCAATTTGAATGTTAAATAGAGGAAGAAAGGCCTTGTCCTTAGCTTCATCTACAAAAATAAACATTAATTTTCTTTCTAATATGCAGCCACTATTACACAGTCACAATAGTGCTGAGATAATTTGTTAAGAAAAATAAAGTAAATTTTAATGCCTATATGTGTATTTTTATTTATATTTGAATTATATTTATATAGCTTAATTCTTCAGGATACAGCATAAAGAAATGTTCCTTATATTATTTTTATTGCATTAGGGTAAGTATTTTCATCTATATTTTCAAAGCTTTTAGTTAAAATATCTCTATTGGAGGACATCTCGATCTCTAAGCACCGATTAAAGTAGCATAAAATTCTTTGAACAACAAATAGTATGTTTGGTTTGTCACTTGAGCATGGTTCTGAAAGTGCTTTTTTAATTTTATTAATTCTGTTTTTCTTTAAAAAATATTAATTGTGGTAAAATTTCTTGTGTTTCTAACGCCTTTAGTTAATTTCATGTTACATATTTCACCATTGTTCTGAAAACAAATTTTGACAGAATAATCTACCTATATTAACTTGGCACCATAAATCTAACACGAATAAATTATGCAGTCATGCCCAAAACTATGGTGTTGCCACCAAGAAAAAAGAAATGGTAAAATATGTAGAATAAAATGATCTTGACAAATCTCTACAAAATGTATTACATTTCACTTAAATTTGAGCTAGGATAAAAGAGAGTACATTTTATACCAAAGATTATAAGAATGACTCAAAGAAACTGAAGCAGAGAAGGTGACAAACACCTGCTTTTAGTTGTCTTATAATAATAAAAAATATAGAATATGAAATTAAGTTTCAAGTTTTCCTTTAATTTTAGAACTTGACATTATCCTATGCTTAATAGCAAAGTTTAATTGTTAGTTTTTGCAACAGAGAAAATCAATAGGAAATAGTGATCACTTTAAGAAAGAAAGGTTTTGGATTTTGAACTTGCTAAATTTTAATTGATTTTAATTGTTTTTATTCTAGACAAATTTTAACATGTACACAGTGAAGCATCATATTGACAACAATTTCCCCCTTGAGCCCCCCCCCATTTGTGCTGCCCCTTAGTTTTTGTGTGTGGAAACATCCACTGAAGAAAAAGTATTTCTGGAGGCCAAATTATCTTCTTTTCCTTAGCAGCTTTGAACTTACAGTATCTCTTTATTTATGGACATATTTTCCCATCTTTGCCCGGATTTAGCCCTGGCCTGATCTTGTATTTTTCTTTTGTTGATATCCATATTTATTAGTAGCATAGGGTTGTAATAGTCATATCAGCTCCAGACATCATTTCATTGCATTTCTCTATTTACATCATATGCATTTCCATAAACACACATGCACATGCACACATGCACATATACATACACACTTATAATATACTTTAAATTTTTATTTCTTTATGTTAGATTCTGACAAGATTGCCCCCTCATTCCACACCTCCCATTTGCTCCCCTACCTCCCCTCAACCCGACCAATCCACTTCTCCTCCAACTCTAATCAGAAAGGGACAGGGCTCTGATAGGTATCAACAAAACATGGTATATCAAGATTCCCTGAGACTAAATACCTCCCCTTGTGTTTATTAAGGCTTTATGAGGAATATTTTCTCAATAGACAGGCAAAACATTGAGGAAAGATCTTGCTCCCATTTTTAAGAACCCTACAAGTAGACCAAGATGCACAACTGTAATATATATGTAGAAGGTGTGTGATGGTCCCATGTAGGCTCTCTAGTTACTGGTTTAGACTCTATGAGTTCCTACTAGCCATGTTTGTTGTTTCTGTGGATTTTTTTGTGATATCCTTTACTGTTCAGGCTCTTAAAATTATTCCTCTCTCTCTTCAGTGTGATTTCCAAAACTCAGTCTGTTTGGTTGTTGGTCTGTGTATAAATTCCATCACTTATTGGATTATGGCTCTCTGATTAGGTCCCCAATCTGATCACAGTTAAGGCTAAGTATCTGGGTCAGGTGGTGGCACACACCTTTAATCCTAGCACTCAGGATGCAGAAGCAGGCTGATGTCTGTGAGTTCAAGGCCAGCCTGGTCTACAAGATCTAGTTCCAGAACAGGCTCCAAAGCAACACAGAGAAACTCTGTCTCAAAAAGCAAACAAACAAACAAAAAAGAATAAACATCCACTATTGCTGATAGATAACCCAGACCCAGAAAGACAAACTTGGTATGTACTCACTCAAAAGTGGGTACTAACTGTTAAAAAGTAAGTGATAATCATGATTCAACCCACAGACTCAGAAGGGTAACAAATAGGGCCCAGGAGGAGAATGCATGGAACTCCCTGCAAAGGGAAAATAGAAGATATCTCCTGGGTGAGGGGATGGGAACTTGGGGGGGGTCATGTTGTGTAGTAATAGTAAGTGGTGGGCTGCTTCCCACCAGCCAACAAGCCTAATCCCGAAATAATTACACAGAAACTGTATTTATTTAAACACTGCCTGGACCATTAGTTCTAGCCTCTTATTAGCTAACTTTCAAATTTTGATTTAACCCATTTCCATTAAATCTGTGTATCACCACGATGTTGTGGCGTACTGGGAAAGATTCAGCATGTCTGAACTGGCAGCTGGTTCCATGCTGGCTCTCTGCCTGCTTCCTTCCTCCCAACATTCAGTTCAGTCTCCCACCAACCTAACTTTCTGCCTTATCAAAAGGCCAAGGCAGTTTCTTTATTCAACAAATGAAAGTAACACATAGAAAGAAGGACCTCCTACATCAATGTTGGGTAGTAAATGGAGGATGAGAGTACTGAAAGAGATACCTTGAAAGATGGAGGCATTTCAGAGTCATATAGAAACCTGATACAAGGGAAAATCCTATGAATCTGTAAGAATGACCCCATCTAAGACCTCTACTCATAACTTCCTGTCCCCTTTTTATAGGAATCCTCTGAGGGTTGGGGCAATGCTTTGACATATGTTATATTTCCAGCTAATCATTAAATCTCTTGTTGAACAGTTATGTATCTCTCATGCAAAACTGTCTCAACTAAAAAAAATCTCTAGTAGAAACTGAGAACATCCAGGTCTATGGTAATAAACATAAGTATTAATGTGGTTTGACAATATGGAAATTTATAAAATAAAGAGTAACAGGTTTTACTCTACAAAACTAAGATTTCACTCTCAAAGCATGAAATTCCTTCCTATAGAGTAGTCCTCAAACTCAATTAGAAAGCTATTAGTTACCTTTAAATGATAATATTTCTTTTTTTTCCAAGTGAACATGATAGTGATATTTTATTTTAATAAACAAAGGTTGCCTGAGGATCAGAGAGTAAACAGCCTTACTGTCAGCCTTACAGACCAAGCAGTAGTAACTCACACCTTTAATCCCTGTAGTACACACCTTTAATCCCAGCTCTAGACAGGAATATAAAACGGGAGAAGACAGTTCACAGGCTCCGTCTCATTCTGAAATTCCTGGAAGCAGGATCGCCATTTGGTTGAAATAAGAATCAGTGGGTAACTGCTTTACTTATCAGACTTTCAATTTGAACCCCAATATATGTCTTTGAGTTTTTATTAATAGTGCTTCACTCTGGCATGTCTTCCATAAATTTCCTTGAATGCTAAAGGGAGTGACACAGATTTTCAGTTTATGAATAAGCACTTAACAGTCACTTTTCACTCTTGAGCAACCATGAGTCTCTATTTACCTCTATTCCCTGCCAGAAAAAGCTTCTCTGATCAAGGCTGAAATAAACATTTCTCTATGTTGATTGACACATATATACAT
>NW_004949169.1:320210-320744 GCF_000317375.1 Microtus ochrogaster | reverse complement strand
AAATATTGAAAGAGATGAATAGTATTACCTATATATCAGTAATCAGGAACAATAAATCTGTTCATCTGAGGATCAATACAATATACTCTTTGTTGAGACAGTAAATGATACAGAAGCTGGACAGTGTATACTCTTTTGGACCTGACCTGAGATTCAGAGCACTACACAATGAGGCCCTCTTCAATGATGTCTAGTTGAATAACTTCACAGAAGCCCTTGTGATTTTAAACGTTCATACTCTTTACAAATATATTTCTTATTTCTACCCAAAATTAAGAAATATCTCGACCATCCTGGTTATTATTTTTTGTTTTCTAATAGCTCCAGCTTATGTAATGAGCCTCTCATTTTTTTCAAGTTAATGTGACACCTAGTGCCGATCTTGTTCACAATGATTCTTTTTTTAGTTTCATTATTAACTTTTTTTTTAATTGAGAAAAGGAAGAAAAAAGAAAAAAAAGTTTCCGCCTCCTCCCATTTCCCTCCCCCTCCTCCCACCCTTCTCCCCTCCCCCCACTCTTCTCCCCCTCCCTC
>NW_004949169.1:300803-310870 GCF_000317375.1 Microtus ochrogaster | reverse complement strand
TTGAGCTGCATTTCTTCTCCTTCTTCTACTCCAATTATTCTTAGGTTTTGTCTTTTTATTGTGTCCCATATTTCCTGAATGTTTTGTGATGAGAGTTTGTTGGACTTGCTGTTTTCTTTCATCAGTGCTTTTATTTTTTCTATGTTATCTTCAGAATCTGAGATTCTTTCTTCTATCTCTTCTATTCTGCTGCTTATGCTTGTTTCTGTAGTCTCTATTCGTTTAACTAGATTTTCCATGCCCAGCTATCCCTCTGTTTGTGTTTTCTTTTTTTCCTCCATTTCAGTTTTCAAGTCTTGAACTGTTTCTATTATCTGTTTGATTGTTTTTCCTTGGTTTCCTAGGGTATCATTCACTGATTTATTCAATTCTTCAAACTTTCTGTTATACTTCTCATCCATTTCTATAAGGCCGTTTTTTACATGCTGTTTAAGGGCCTCTATCAGTTTCATAAAGTCAATTTTTTCTACTTCTTCTTCATTAAGGTGTTCATGTTCTCCTGTTGTGAGGTCGCTGGGTTCTGGTGGTTTCATGTTGTTTTTCAGATTGTTGGGTGAATTCTTGCATTGGCGCCTGCCCTTCTCTTCCTTCAAATGCTCCCCTATGGATCTTCTTTTACAGGATCAGGTCTCCTTGCCCACTGATGTACTTTCCCAATGATGTTACTCCCCAGTGATGGCTCTCCTTTTGCCCAGATCAGATCTCCATGCTGCTTGGGTAGCTAGTAATCAAAGGGCCTACTTTGCTTGCTACAGGCAGGCTATTAAGACAAAGGAACTAACCCCCCTCCTGGTTGCCCTCCCAATTCTGATTCGGTTCTGGCGCCAGAACAGGCTGAGCTGGGAGATGTTATGTGGCCAAAAAGGGGAGGTATCAGGCAGTATAGCCATTGCAGGATGACCAGGATGTGTAGGAGGGATGAAGAATGTCTGAGTTTCTTGTTCCGGGCTGCTGCCGCACTCTCTCACCCCAATGATGGCTCTCCTGGTGCCCAGATCGGATCTCCGTGCTGCCTGGGTAGCTCGTAAACTAAGGGCCTACCTTGCTTGCTGAAGGCAGGCTATGGAGACAAAGGAACTACAGCCCTCCCAGTTGGATTCGTATTCGGTCCTGGTCCCAGCGCCCGAACAGGCTGAGCTGGAAGGGGGGGAGTCTGGATGCAAGCTTGATGGGATAGGAGGAGAGAGGAGGTATCTGGCAGTATAGCCCCAGCAGGATGACCAGGAAGTGTAGGAGGGATGCGGAACGTCTGAGTTCCCTGCTCTGGGCAGCTGCTGTACTCATTCACCACAAAGATGGCTCTCTCGGTGCCCAGATCAGATCACCGTGCTGCTTGGGTAGCTCGTAATCAAAGGGCCTTCCTTGCTTGCTGCAGGCAGGCTATGGAGACAAAGGAACTACCGACTCCCAGTTGGGTTCGGATTCGGTCCCGGTCCCAGCGCCCGAACAGGCTGAGCTGGGGGGCGGGGGGGGCAGTCTGGATGCAAGCTGGGTGGGATAGGGAGAGGAGGTATCAGGCAAATGATAATACTTCTATTGTACCAGTGAGCACATCTTGTCTGGAAGGTCACTATTGCAGTATGCAGTGTCTAGCACTGTCTCTTCAACATCTTTATCTACAAAGCAAATGTTAACTAAAGCCACTTTAAGATTTCATATCACAGAGTCAGAATAACCATCATCAGAGTGAAGATAAAGAGATGAGTCTCAAAACCCCCTTTCTAACAAAACAAATCCATCCATCTGTGAAATAGACTTCATGGCAATTCACCTCTATACAAATCCATGTATTCAGACAACTAGAGTGGAAAAAGAAATTCAGTATTAATGTTGGAGAGGTAAATTTTTATTTTTTTTTAATTTATTAGATTAAAAAATACCAATCCAAATTCCCACTTCCTCCCCTCCTCCCATTCCCTCCACATATCCTTCCACCCCAATCTCATCTCATCCAGAAAGGGTAACCATGTTGTTTTGTGGAAGGTTCGAGGCACTCTCTATTATATCTAGGATTGCAAGGTATATATCCAAGGAGAATAGGATCCCAGAAAATCAATACATGCAGTATAGATGAAACCTGGTGTCACTGCCAGTGGCCCCTCAGTCTTCCCCAGCCATGCAATCGTCAACCACATTCAGAGGGACTAGTTTGGTCCTATGCTTGTTGCTTCCCAGTCCAGCTGGAGTTGATGATCTCCCATTAGCTCAGGTAAGCTGTTTCAGTAGATGAATCATCATGGTCTTGACCTCTATGCTCATATTCTCATTCCTTACAATCTTTAATTGGACGTTGGGAGCTCAATCCAGTGCTCCGATGTGGGTCTCTTCCTTTGTTTCTAACTGTTGTTGGACAAAGGTTCTATGGTGATATTTAAGATAATCATCAGTGTGACTGCAGGTCAAGTCAAGATCAAGCCCACTCTCCTTTACTGTTTAAGGTCTTAGGCAGAGTCATCCTTGTGAATTTCTGGGTATAACTCTAGAGCCAGGTTTCTGCTAACCCTATAATGGCTCCCCCTATAAAGATATCTCTTTCCTTGTTCTCATATCTGACCTTCCTCCATCTCTACTATTCCATTACCTCAAATTCTCCTCAACCATTCCCTTCTTCTCTCCTCTTTCCTTGACCACATGCTCCCAATTTTGTCAGGTGATCTTATCTGTTTCCAATTTCCAGGTGAGTTTATATGTTTTTCTTTGGGTTCACTTTATTACTTAGCTTCTCTAGGATTATGAACTGAAGGCTAGATGTCCTTTATAGCTAGTATCTACTTATGAATGAGTACATACCATGTTCATCTTTTTGGGTCTGGGTTATATCACTCAGGACTCAGGATAGTGTTTTCTAATTCCATCCATTTGCATGCAAAATTCAAAATGTCACTTTTTATCCTACTGAGTACTACTCTAATGTGTAATTGTGCCACATTTTCTTTATCCATTCTACGGTTGAAGGGCATATAGGTTATTTCTAGGTTATGGATATTACCAATAATGCTGCTAAGAACATAGTAGAACAAATGCTTTTGTAGTATAATTGAGCATATGCCAAAGAGTGTTATTGCTGGATCCAGAGGTAAGTTGATTCTGAATTTTCTGAGAAGCAGCCATACTGATTTCCAAAGTGGTTGTACAAGTGTACATTCCAGAATGGACGAGTGTTACCCTTACTTCATATCCTCTCCAGCATGAGCTATCATTAGTGATTTTTATCTTAGCCATTCTGAGAGATGTATGAGTTGTTTTGATTTGCATTTCCCTGGTAGCTAAGGATGTTGAACATTTCCTTAAATATCATTTGGCCATTTGAGATTGTTCTTTTGAGAAGTCTCTGTTTAGTTCAGTACCCAATTTTTAAAATTGGGTCATTTAAATTTTTAATATCTAATTTCTTGAGTTCTTTACATATTTTGGACATCAGTCCTTTGTCTGATGTGGGATTGATGAAGATCTTTTCCTATTCAGTAGGCTGCCTTTTTGTCTTATTGACTGTGTTCTTTGCTTTACAGAATCTCCTCAGTTTCAGAAGGTCTCATTTATTTATTGGTGTTCTCAGTGTCTGTGCTACTGGGGTTATAATTAGAAAGTGGTCTTGTACCAATGCATTAAAGACTACTTCCCACTTTTCTCTTCTGTCAGGTTCAGTGTAGTCAGAATTGATGTAGGAGGGGCTTCTGTTTTGTGTTTATTTCATTGGTCAAATAAAGAGTCAGTCTTGGCCTTTTAATAGGAATTAGATAGGCGGAGTAGACTGAACAGAATGCTGGGAGAAAGAAAGCAGAGTCAGGCAGGTGGAAGACGCCATGGCTCTCCTCTCTGAAATGGACATAGGTTTGACTCATCCCAGTAGCCACAGTCACGTGGTGATATACAGATTATTAGAAATGGGTGAATTAAGATGTGAGAGTTAGCCAAGAAGAGGCTAGATATAATGGGCCAGGCAGAGTTTAAATGAATATAATTTGTGTGTTGTTATTTTGGGTATAATCTAGCCAGTTGGGAGCCAGGCAGCAGGAAAGCAGCCCACCGCTCCTTTTACTACATGGATTTGTATTAAGGACTTTAAAACATTTAGATTTGAGTTTTGTACATAGCACAAAAGGATCTACTTTTCTTCTTCTAAATGTTGACATCCAGTTATGCCAGCACCATTTGTTGAAGATGCTTTCTTTTTGCCATTGTATAATTTTAGTCTCTTTGTCAAAAATCAGTTGTTCATAGGCATGTGGATTAATATCTGGCTTTTCAATTTGATTCCATTGGTGAACATCTCTGTTTTTCTGCCAATACCAAGGTGGTTTCATTACTGTAGCTCTGTAATAGATCTTGATGTCAGGGATAGTGATGCCTCTGGAAGTTCCTATATTATACAGGATTGTTTGGGCTATCCTATATTTTGTTCATTTGTTTGTTTTCTGTTTTTCCATATGAAGTTGATTATTGTTCTTTCAAGGTCTGTGAAGGGTCATGTTGGGATTTAATGGGGATTACATTGAATCTATAGATTGCTTTTGGTAGGATTGTCATTTTTGCTACATTGATCCTTTCTATCCAAGAGCATGGAAGATCTTGCCATTTTCTGGAATCTTCTTCAATTTCTTCAAAGATTTAAAGTTCTTGTCAAATAGGTCTTTCAATTATTTGGTTAGTACTATTCCAGGATATTTTTTGTTATTTGTGGCCATTGTAAAATGTGATGTTTCTCTGATTTTTATCATTTGTGTATAGGAAGGCTACTGATTCTTTTTTTGAGTTGATCTTGTATCCTGCCACATCACTGAAGGTATTTGTTATCAGCTGTAGGAGTTCTCTGGTAGAGTATTTGGGTCACTTATGTACATTACCATACCATCTGCAAATAACAAAGTTTGTCTTCTTCCTTTCCAATTTGAATCCCCTTGATCTCTTTTTGTTGTCTTGTTGTTATTGCTAAAACTTCAAGAACTATGTTGAAGAGGTATGGAGAGAGTGGGAGCCTTGTCTTGTACCTGATTTTAGTGGAATTGCTTTGAGTTTCCATTTATTTGAATGTTAGCTGTTGGCTTGCTGCATATTGCTTTTATTATATTTGCATATGTTGCTCATATCCCTGATATCTCTAAGACCTTTACCGTGAAGGGGTATTAGGTTTTGTCAAATGATTTTTTTAGTATCTAATTAAATGATCATATAGTTTTTTTTCTTTCAGTTTATTTATATGAAGAATTACATTCATAGATTTTCATATGTTGAACCAGCCCTGCATCTCTGGAATGAAGCAGACGTAATCATGGTGGACGATTTTTATGAAGTGTTCTTGGATTCAGTTTGCCAGTATTTTATTGAGAATTTTTGCATTCAAGCTCATGAGTGAGTTGGTCTGTAATTCTCTTTCATGATTGAGTCTTTGTGTGGTTTTGGTGTCAGGGTAACTCCAGCCTCATAAAAAGAGTTTGGCAGTGTCCCTTTTGTTTTTATTATGTGGAATACTTTGAGGAGTATGGGTATTAGCTCTTCTTGGAAATTCTGATAGAATTCTGCACTAAAACCATACAGCTCTGGCTTTTTTTGGCTGGGAGGTTTTTGATGACAGCTTCTGTTTC
Source organism: Microtus ochrogaster (assembly GCF_000317375.1). Lineage (NCBI taxonomy): Eukaryota > Metazoa > Chordata > Mammalia > Rodentia > Cricetidae > Microtus > Microtus ochrogaster. The sequence goes on along the minus strand of NW_004949169.1, from coordinate 305,288 downwards.
CTCACAGCTTATAGGTCTATTGAAATTATTCACCTGGTCTTGATTTAATTTTGGTATATGGTATCTATCAAAAAATTGTACATTTCTTGTACATTTTCTTGTTGTGTAGAGTACAGGTTTTTGTAGTATTTCCTAATGATACTCTGAATTTCCTCAGTGTCTGTTGTTATGTCCCCCTTTTCATTTTTGATTTTGTTAATTTGGATGAACTCTCTCTCTCTCTGCCTTTTGATTACTTTTGATAAGGGTTTGTCTATCTTGTTGATTTTCTCAAAGGACCAGCTCTTTGCTTCATTGATTCTTTGAATTGCTTTCATTATTAGTATTTTGTTGATATCTGGTTTCAATTTGATTATTTCCTGTCTTCTACTCCTCTTGGCTGAGTCTACTTTTTATTTTAGAGATTTCAGATGTAGTGTTAAATCACCAATGTAAGCTTTCTCCATTTTCTTTATGCAGGTAATTAGTGTTATGAACTTTCCTTTTAGCACTGCTTTCAAAGTGTCCCATAGGTTTAGATATGCTGTGCCTTCATTTTGTTTAATTCAAGGAAGACTTTAATTTCTTTGTTTATTTCTTCCTTGACCCATGGCTGGTTCATTAGTTGACTGTTCACTGTTCAGTTTCCATGAGTTTGTTTGCCTTCTAGGAGTAGTATTATTGTTAAATTCTAACTTTAATCCCTGGTGATCTGGTAAGACACAGGAGGATACCAAGTTTTTTTGTTTTGTTTTGTGTTTTTGTATCTGTAGAGGTTTCTCCATTACTGAGAATGTGATCAATGTTAGAGAAGGTTCCACGAGGTGCTGAGAAGAAGATATATTCTTTTGATTTGGGGTGGAATGTCTGTTAAGTCCATTTGATTCATGACATCTGTTTGTTCTCTTGTTTTGCATTAAGTTTCTGTCTGGTTGACCTGTACATTGGTAAGAGTGGAGTGTTATACTCTACTCTTAGTGTGTGGGGTTTGATGTGTGATATGTTTTAGCAATGTTTTTTTTCCATATGTAGGTGTTCTTGTATTAGAAGCATAGATGTTAAGTATTGAGACTTCATCTTGATGAATTGTTCCTGTTATGAGTATAAAGTGTCCTTCTCCATCTCTTCTGATTTATTTTAGTTTGAAATCAATTTTCTTAGATATTAGGATAGCTACACCCACTTGTTTCTTAGGTCCATTTGATTAGAAAACCTTTTCCCAACCCTTTACTTTGATGTAGTGTCTGTCTTTGAGGTTGAGGTATGTTTCTTGCATACAGCAGAAGGCTGGATCCTTTTTCAATATCCATTCTCTTAGCCTGTGTTGTTTTATAGGTGAATTCTGTCCATTGATATTAATCGATATTAATAACCAGAGGTTGTTAATTCCAGATATTTTTTGGTAGTAGCATTTGTGTGTTTCCCTTCTTTGGGTTATGCTGTTGGGGAGGTCATCAGATGCCTGTGTTTTTGTGGGTGCAGTTAGCTTCTATGGGTTGGGGTTTTACTTCTAGTACTTTATGAGTGGATTTTTGGATATGTGTTGTTTAAATCTGTTTTTGTCATGGAATATCTTGTTTTCTCCATCAATGGTGAATGAAAACATTGCTGGATATAGTAGTCTGGGCTTGCATCCATGGTCTCTTAGTGTCTGCTGCACATCTATCCAGGACCTCTGGCTTTCATGGTTTCCATTGAGATGTTGGGTCTAATTCTGATAGCTTTACCTTTATACTTTACTTGCCGTTTTTCCTTTGTAGCTCTTAATATTGGTTCTTTATTCTGTATGCTTTATGTTTTGATTATTATATAGTGAGGGGATTTTTTTTTATCCAACCTATTTGGTGTTTTGTAAGCTTCCCGTACCTTCATAGGTATATCCTTCTTTAGGTTGGGAAAGTTTTCTGCTATAATTTTGTTGAATATATTTTCTGTGCCTTTGAGCTAGAGTTCTTCTCCCTCTTCTACCCATAGTTTTCTTAAGTTTGGTCTGTTCATGATGTCCCCAATTTTCTGGATGTGTTCTCTTAAGAATTTGTTGTATTTAATGTTTTCTTTGACCAACGAGTGTATTTTCTCTATGGTATGTTCAGTGCCTGAGATTCTTTCTTCTATCTCTTTTATTCTGTTGGTTATACTTGTCTCTGTCGTTCCTGTTCATTTACCCAGATTTTCCATATCCAGAATTCTCTCAGTTTGTGTTTTCTTTATTACCCCTATTTCAGTCTTCAAGTCTTAAACTGTTTGCTTCACTTGTTTGATAGCTTTTTCTTGGTTTTCTTGGCTTTCTTTGACGGATTTATTATTCTCTTCCAATTTATTGTTTGTCTTCTCCTCCATTTCTCTGAAGGAATTTTTCATTTCTTCTATAAAGGTCTCCATTATTTTCATAAATTTATGCTTAAAGTCATTTTCTTCTACTTCTTCTGGGATAGGGTGACCAAGTCTTGCTGTTTTGTGACAGCTGGGTTCTGGTGTTACCATATTGTTTTTTAGGTTGTTGGAGGAATTCTTGCCTTGGCGCCTATCCATCTCTTTCTTAAAAAGAGGACTGCAGTGTCTTTATACCTTGGTCCAATCTTTTCAGTGGCTATCTGAATGTTTGGAAGTCTTCCTTAGTCTGCTATGTACTGTCAATGTCTCAGAATATCTCTGAGGTCTCTATACACCCACTCTCTTGATCTTCACTTCTGTTTTTTTTTTCTTGGTGTTCTCTCTTAATTCCCTCAATGTTGTAGCAAGCTCTTGATTCTCTCAGTTTTATAGCAAGCTCTCAGCTCTTAGGCTGGGAGTGGCCCTTAGCTTCGTTGGGGGGGGGTTCAAGTGGATGGGTTTGGGATTTGAGGAACTCTAGTCACAGGAAACTCCCTGCTGGCTGGCTAGAAAAGCTGAGGGAGATGGGGAAGGGGTCTCTGTCTCTATCTCCATCCATCACCAGATGAAGGTTCTATGGTGATATGCAAGATATTCATCAGTGTGGCTATAGTATAGGGCCAGTTCAGGCGTTCTCTCCTCAGCAGCTCAAGGAAGAAGCAGAGGACATCTCCTTCGACACCTGGGAACCCCTCTAGGGTCCAGTCTCTTGCAAACTTTCAAATGGCTCCATTAATTAAGATATATACTTCCCTGCTCCCATATCCACTCCTCCATCCCAACTGTCCCATTCTCCCAAGCTCTCCCCATCCTCCCCTTCTCACTTACCTCTCCCCATCTCCTCTTATCCCCCCTCTTATCCCCATCCTACCCCCACCCCCAGGCATTCAATTTTTGCCTGGAAATCTTGTCTACTTCCAGTATCCAGGAGGATAACTACATGCTTTTTTTTGGGGGGGGTGTTTGGCTTCCTATTTAGCTTCTCTAGGATCATGAATTATATGCTCAATGTCCTTTTGTTATGGCTAGAATCCACTAATGAGTGAGTACATACCATATTCATCATTTTGGGTCTAGGTTACCTCACTCAGGATAGTGTTCTCTATTTCCATCCATTTGCATAAAAAATTCAAGATGTCATTGTTTTTTTCTTCTGCTGAGTAGTACTCTAATGCATATATATTCCACACTTTCTTTATCCATTCTTCCATTGAGGGACATCTAGGTTGTTTCCAGGTTCTGGCTATTACAAATAATGCTGCTATGAACATAGTTGAACAAATGCTTTTGTAGTATGATAGGGCATCTCTTGGGTATATTCCTAAGAGTGGTATTGCTGGATCCTGGGGTAGGTTGATCGTGAATTTCCTGATAAACCACCACACTGATTTCCACAGTGGTTGCACAAGATTGCATTCCCACCAGCAATGGAGGTGCTATACTTTCTGTATATTAAAGCTTGAATTGTTAATATTTTTCATTACAGTGTTTTTGCAAAAATGTGTATCTTCAGATATTCAGAAAATTAATTATTTACCCACAGAATTAATTGACTCTTAAAGCGTACCAATATTTCAATTAAAGTCTTTAAGTGATTCAAATCTATTTTAAATAGATATTCGAATAATGGGTGCAATAAATCCAAATTATGACATTGTATCATGGCAATATCTCATTTCATACATAGAAAACAATACCACACTTTTGTGCAAAGAATTCTGTGATATATGAAAATTTTTACAATTATCCTGACACTCATACACTCAAAAAACATTAACAAATGCTGAAATTCATACATCTATGTTGGCTGAATTAAGCATTCTGCCAAGTAACTACCAGAATGTTTCCTTAATGCGAAATGGACACATATTGGCATTTTGTTATTGTTATTGTTTTTTTTTTTTTTTGATACCAGGTTTCGCTGTAGATTGAGCCTTTCCTGGAACTCTACAGATCAGGCTGGCCTTGAACTCACAGAGAATACTTACCCCTGCATCCTGAGTACCTGGATTCAAGACAGTTGGTCCCATTGCTTGCTGGCATTTAAATTTTTAACTAATATTTCTTCTTTTTTTTAGGTTTTCTTTCTTTTTTTATTTTTTATTTTTATTTTTTTTAATTTATTTATTTATT
>NW_004949169.1:292282-300703 GCF_000317375.1 Microtus ochrogaster | reverse complement strand
ATCAGGGTTCCCTGACCTGTGGGAAGTCCAAGGACCGCCCACCTCCATCCAGGTTTAGTAACTTGAGCATCCAAACTGCACAGGCCCCCCTAAAGCCAGCACGTGCAGTAGGATCATGCCATTGTTCTTGATCCTAATATTTCTTCTTTGGCCAGATGTTTATGATGAAAATTTTCTTGATCTGATGACTCACTACAAACTTTTTGACTAAAAGCCATTTTCTTAAGTCATCTCAGTGTTGCATTATTCTTATGTGACTATGAGAAAACCACTGAAATGGGAGTACTAAATGTGAAATGTCTCTTCTGTTTTTAAATGTGCAATTTATAAATATCAATTGTTTTTATTTCTATCCTTAATCTGGCAATTCAGAAAATAAACACCACTTAACAAAAAGCAGGTAAAGACTACATACACATTTTTCCTGTAGATGTGAAGTTCCTTAATTTTTACATAAAAAAATGAAAACTCTTATGTCTGAGAATGATTTAAATATGAAATTAGATACTGATATTGAAATAGTAGGTTAAGAAACAATAAAAGTTAATAATTCATGATGGTAAATAATCCATTAAAAACATTTTGGAATATATCATACAGAAAATATTTCTAATATTTTACTAAGAAAGAAATTTACAAGCAAATTTTGTTTTGCACTTTCTTAATGGTTGGTTTTATGCAGAAACAAATAGACCGTGAGGGTTATCTATAAAGCAAGTTTCTGTGAGAATGATAATAAATAAATAAATAAAAAATAAATAATTAAATAAAAAATTTAAAAAAATCATGAGGAAGGAAGAAAGAGAATGACCTAGAGAAGGGAATAAATAAAAGCAATAAATAGGGTTTGTCTAAGGTGCTTAGAATTTCAATAAAGAAATTTTCATTTTCACTTATTATTTACCAAAAAAAAAAAAATAACAGAGAACTTAAGATTTTGAAGGTTAGTATAGATCATCAAAGTCTAATACAGAACTTGTCATGCAAAGGGTGAGTAAAGATATTACAAATTTATAATTATAATCACGAAACCATAAAAGAATTTGAGTTTCTTGATGTATATCTAATCATCTGGAAAGAAAAAGGATACTATTTATTCTAACACACATGGAATCAATTGTATAACAATAGCCACGTTAGTAAAGTTTTGAGTTTGAGTTTATTCATATATACAACACTACTACAAAAATTATCATACAAAATTACTGTGAATACAAGTATATGTCAAATAAATAAAATTCAATGTATACCAAGTGAAAAGATAAATGTGTAAATCAAAGCAGTGAGACCTTTGTCTGATTAATTTTGACTTTCTTTGATATTATACTCTTATTAGTGTATGATATAAACATTAAGAGGCTTAGTCATAAGGTACATGGACATTTGCGCATATTTCCTTTGAAAAGAAAAAGAAAGTGGATAATTATTTTTAAATGAACATATTATTCAGTATAATTATTAAAACACATTTGAATAGATACATTTTCTTTTATGGCTTTACATAAATCCTATTCCTGTATAAAAAAAAAGGACTGGTAAAACTTTAAGCCATTGAATTGCTCTTGGAACTACAAAATGCCATTTTTTCATACTTAATACTCTCCTTGATAACATTTTCTGACTTCACAGCAAATTGTTTTTAGTTTTGTCTCATAGGTCATCTTTAGGGAGTCTATTGCAGCATTAATACATATAGGCATAATTATACTTAAATAAAATCACTGCCTGCTGAGGAAACAAGCAGAACTATTCTGAGATCAGCAACAGGAAAAGTAGAAAAAAAATGGCAGAATTAAAAGAAAATGGGGTATTATCTTTATGTATAATTCTTGACAATTTGATTAAAATATACAACACAGGATTGTTTAAGATGGTAATGAAAACTTTTAAACTGAATTTTTAACTACACCCTCTTTTGCCCATTGTATTATTTTATTACCTTAAATATTATCTATAAGTTGTAGCAATTATAGCTTTAAAATTCAAAGAAAAGATAAATGAATTAAAGGCTGATTAAAAATAATTGAAAAAAGTTATAAAAGAGACACATATAATGAGAAGAATATGGCCACTGTCAATTTCTCTAATCCCACATAACTCTGAGGTAACACATACACTAATAAATGGTGGCTTAAAATCCATGAAAAGATAAATGTGTAAATCAAAGCAGTGAGACCTTTGTTGCTTGTCATGCTCAGCTTTAGTCCATGTTTCAAATGCAGGAAATGTGGGAAGAGAGACAGATTTGGGTAAGAAGGATGAAAATAAAATTGTCTAAAGGGTAACAAATTTGGATGGCTTTAACATGTTCTGTCAGCAGCAAGATTCTAGAACTGCTGACATATAGAAATGACACTCAATCAATGGCATGGCACACTATAAAGATTTTTTCTATGTAACTTATTTTGTTCTAGTTTGATACTGTTTTGTCTCATAGAACATTATATCTAGTAGGAAACAGAAATTTGAAGTACAACTGCACAATTGAAATTGTCAGTTTCTTCTTGGAGTTTCTCATTTGTCAAAATGGAAGACGTCAACTGGAGACATGAGCAAGGAAGGAACCTCACCACTGCTTGAAATGAACATTATATAAGCTGTCATTCCCTAATCATAGGTGTGGATGATCCTGGAAAATAACTTTGAGGATAAAGAACTTACAACAGCCAATGTCACTTAGATATTCAGTCAACACTCAGATGATTACTGACATAAAAGCTAGCAGCAAATGCACTTATGGTATCAAGTAAAGTCTTTACAAGGAGTAAAAATTATCACCTCTAGATAAAAAGTGATAGACACAAATATATTGAGAATATATTACTGTGATGACAGATATCAACAGTCCTAACAAGGTATAAAATTCTGGAAAGAACAATAATCATGATTTAATGAGATATGCCCAATGGTATCTGAGTGGCAAGAATGTCATGAGGTAAAATATTATGTGTCTGCTTGGACTTATGGAACACTCACTAGGAATGAATTAATATCTGGTACTGTAAATCTAGTCAGGCCACTGAAGGTGTAGATGGAGAAACTCTCATTACCATTCTGTTAGCTAACATAACACAGTATTTAATTTCCTTCTCTCTACTTATATTTATAGATAAAAACAGTTCGCACACTTCATCAAAAAACATTTTTTTAGGAGGAGGAGATCATTACAGAGAACCACAATTGGTCGAAGTGCTATGAATAAGTGGCTGTAGATTGTCCATTCACAAATTGGACATCTATAACATAATCCCAACAGATTCGAGACTGAGAAAACATCACTGCAAAGATTTAATAGTCACAGAAAAGGAAGGATTGCTATAAAACAGTGTTTTCTTAACAGGACAGGAATATTGCACCCATGAACTCCCCAAAATGTGGTTACATAATCAACTGTTCCATCTTGGATAAGAAAAGGGCACATAATGTGCATATCTAATAGAAGAGCCACAAGCAGTAAAGGGTTGCTGAGGGAAGTAGAATAGGTATTCTTTTTCAGATATACCCCTGATAAGTTGCCTATGTCCAATTGACCAGCCCTACCTATACTTAAGCGCATAAGACACCATAATATAAATCATATTGTATCAAATGTATACATACTCTGAAAGTTAAATATAATAAAAAGCAATTCTATTTTTGAATAAATTTGTAAATACCAATCTGATTTACTTTTTTCTTGGATAGAATTAATGCTACATTCATTTGGCTTATAATTTTCTCTGATTTTGAAAAATCTACATTTCAGGTTATCATAGAATTGTCTAGTTGTTCAATAATTTAATTTTGGTTTCTTATTTTCTAGTTTATTGAAGGTCATGTTTCTAAATAACCATAAGTATTTTTTTAAAACTACATTATAACAAAAAATAATACTCACAACTGCCTTGTGGTCTGTAGTATAAAGAGGAAAGAAAAGGGGAAAATGCAATTTTATCCAGCAAATATTGAGAATTGTATGTGGCATGTAAAAGCTTATTTTAAAAATGTGTTTGAATGTTTTGTCTAAATTTAAGTTCATTAATTGTGTGCCTTGCGCCAACAGAGGCCAGAAGAGAGCACAGGATACCCTGGAATAAGAGTTATCATTAGTTATGAGCCACCATATATATGCTGGATACTAACCTGGGTCCTTTGTAAAATCAAACAAGCAAACAAGCCTCCCCCCAAAAAAATAAAAGCAAAAATCTCAGGAAGTTAACAACTGAGCCATCTCTACAGCCCCACTTTAAAAATCTTCAAATTATCTATTCAAACTAGTAGTTCATAATAGCAAGAATGGCTGAGGGACAATAGGTTAAGATTTATATATAATAGTATCCTTTACAGATGTGTGCATAATGATCTTCTATTCCCATTTACTTAATAAGCTTGATTTTACACATTAAGAGACTTAACTCTTTAATGTTCTATTTTAAATTACATGGTCAATATAGCTATCACTGGAGTAACAGAACAGTGTAAAATCATTACTTTCAGTGTAACTTCCCTTGCACGTTTTGGTACTATGCAAAATTTTCACTTATAACCCCAAAGGCATAATGGTGCATTATAATATTTTGAAAAAGACAATAAAATATCAAATAGCAGTACCACTTTTTGTCTATGCTGAAAAATTTATTTGTTCTTTGCTTGTTTACTTGGCTCAAATACCCTTTTGAGCAATACCTTAGTTACAGAAGTACTAAAATACAGGCAATAGATAAGTGGTTAAATATTTGCTTATGATTTTCTTCTAGAACAATTAACATTTGTTGATTCTGATTTTAATGTTGATTTGGACAGCATTAAGAATAAGACAAAGGTTTAATTTTCACATAACATCAATATTTCCTCTATGTGTGTGAATAATATGTTTTCCAGTAATATTAGATAAGTTTACCTACAGTAATTAGCCATCTAGTGGATGAGACAGCATTTTAGTCCATGATATATTTGAAACACTAGTTATACTACAGTTGCTATGAATTCAACTAGCATGAGAAGTATGGTGAAACAAATGTAATTGCTTATAAGAATCTTGATATCAAAAGAACAAATAATCCAACAAAAAATGAGGTGCAGACCTAAACAGAGAACTCTCAGCAGGCAAATCTCAAATGGATGAAATATACTTAAGAAAATGCTCAATATCCTTAGACATCAGAGAAATGCAAATGAAAACAACTCTGAGATTCCATTTTACATTGATCAGAATGGCCACGATCAAAAATATTGATGACAGCTTAAGCTGGAGAGGATGTGGAATAAAGGGAATAATCTTCTATTGCTGGTTGGAGTTCAAACTTGTACAGCCACTTTGAAAATTAGTATGGCGATTTCTCAGAAAATTAAGAGACAACCTACATCATGACCCAGAAGAATCACTTTTGGTCTATATACAAAGGATGTTAATCATAACACAAAGATATTTGCTCAACTATGTTCATAAAATCATTTTTCATAATAGCCAGATCCTGGAAATAACCTAGATACCCATCAACAAAAGAATGGATATAGAAAATGTGGTACATTTACACAATGGTGTAGTACACTGTGGTAGAAAATAATCACATCTTGAAATTTAAAGCCAGATGAATGGATCTAGAAAAAGTCATATTGAGTGAGGTACCCAGACCCAGAAAGACAAATGTAATATATACGCACTCATAAATGACTTTTAGACATAAAGCAAAATAAAATAAAACAGCCTATAGTCCATAATTCCTGAGAACCTAGACAACAAAGAGGACCCTAAGTCAGACATACATGGATCTACATAGGAAGGAGAAAAAGAAAAGATCTCCTGAGTAAAGTGGGAGCATGGGCATCATGGGAAACAGTAGAATGGAAGAGGGTTGTAAAGGAAGGGAATGAAGAAAAATATATAGTTCAATAAAAAAAGAAATTAACATAAAACACAAGTTGCATGAAATTTATAGGGTTATGATAAATTTTTCTCAGCTTTATTAAGACATTGAAATCTCTACTACAGTAAGGCACCTATGGTGGATGTCTTCCAAATAATCCTGAAGGATATATCATAATGATGGTGAAAATATTAGGTATTTAAAATTACTCTCTTATGCATCAATTACATTCTTCCTCATACTTCCTAAAATAATTTGAGGATTTAGTCTAACATACAATTAAAATTTTACGTATAAAGCAAATTGTTAATAATATTTTATTTTTTCCTTTGCTTAGTTTACAGCTCAGGGCATTATGTGTGAATTAATATTAAGTGTAATAAAAATTTTAACTTTCTTCTCACTTAAAATATTGCTTTAATATTCATTGATTTTCATATTAAAATCTTCCTCTAAAAATATTAATTGGTAAAACATCTATAGTCTAAAATATAGATTTATCATTTTTTAAATAGTAAATATGGCAACTTAAAAATTCAAGATGTTACTATGGATTTTACTTTTGCAGGGGTAAGAAAACAGAAATTCAAACTAAATTCTAACTTGGCCATAAATAACGTATTTGGTTATTTAATGAAGTAAGAGAGGTGGCCAGTACTATGGCTGCATCATTGAAAGGTACCACTTCAGAAAGAATATTCATTCAGAAAATATACCTAATTGGAGTTCTATATACATACAGTGGGTGACTCCAATGGGGTGTTTCTCTTTGCCTATTACTTTTTGCACATATAACAATGGAGAGTTCCATAAACTTCCCAAGACTTTTAAGCATCTCCTATCCATATATGAGGGACTGCTTCAATTAAAAAAAAAAACACAATACCTTGTCAGGTATTCTTTATCACATTAATATTAAATTATTTAACTGTTGTTTGCATGAATCATGGAAAAATAACAATATTTTCATTGAAACATATACACACACTTTGCGAAATGAAAAAATGAGCACATTATTATAGTTAGAAATTTTGACATATGTTATTATCAAATGTATTACATTATTTTCTATTGCCCTGTTTCTATTGTACTTTAAAGTAAAACTTTCTATGACAACTCACTGTGGTTGATGTCCTGATATATCAACGCGCTCTATATTTAAAGATATACTTAAAAATTATTATAAGATATATTATATTTACCAAATAAACTGAGTGAAGAACTTATTCAGATAAAACTTTGTTGACTTAGAGGAAGTTTCATATACTATTATATCACATAATTGGTAAAGTTCCATTGTCTTCATTTACAGGACCCTTAATTACTGTGAAGCATAATCATAAATATAGCTACATTGAAATAAATTAATCAGTAATCTAAATGGAAAAAATCCAGGAATAATGCTAACTACTGTGTTGATACTATCTATTGTCACCGTTAGAAAATCTGCACTAGAATAGTTCAGTTAAATAATGATTTGAATTTTTGATTACTTTTATCTACATACTATAGAAACATGGAAATAATTATATTGCTACCATTTCCTTTTTCTCTCTCTAATTGGAAAGTATTACATTAATGCTGATGACATGCATAGGTGATATCATACATCTGCTTTTTGTATTACTTCTAGTAAAATTAAGCCTAACAAAATACTGCAACGACATGTTGAATATAAGTTAAATTTTGCCATAAATATCACTATTATTTATATTCTCATTTTGAATTCTACATATTAAATTGGGCATTATGCAATGCTTTTCCCCACAATTTTTGTATTGATATTATTTTGCTCAGTAATATTTACAGAGAATGAGATCAGATCACTCTAGATTAGGACTTTTTTACAAGACAAATTCTGCTTCTTTTATGGGAAGAATTTTCAACAGCCATAAAATGCTGAGAAGTTTTCTGTTATTGCTCAATAATATTAAAAATTATTAAGATGAAATACTTTCATTTTCACTGGCAAAAAAAAATAATTGTTTTTTTTTTTGTGCCTAAACCTATAGTTAGTTTATCTCAATTTGGGGCCATTTTGTACTTCATAGGATACTAGTCAATGCCAAGTAATTCTTTTGGTTGAGACAGCTGAGATTGCTGCTGGTACCTTTTTGGAAGATATTTTTTAAACACCTGGAAATTTACAGGATACTTCTCAGAGCAAAGAATTATCCACACTCAATTTCCAAAGTCTCCAGTCTGAGAAGTTTTCTACTCACTGTCTTCTTCCAATAATATATTCAATTGAAAAGAAAACATTTCAAATATTCTTCTCTAAGACCCTTTTCTTAATGAAAGAATGAAATACATTAAACATGAAATTATTAATCTTACTTTAATTGTTTCAATGATATCTTTTGTTTCTTTGCTGTCATGTATTAGTAGGCCTACCACAGTAAAAAGAAAACATAAAGGATATGATATTTTTTTATTGAAAAAAAAATTTCCTCCTCCTGCCAGCCTCCCATTTCCCTCGCCCTCCTCCCACTCCTCTCCCCCTCCCCCTACTCCTCTCCCCATCCCTCTCAAGTCTGAAGAGCAGTCAGGGTTCCCTGCCCTGTGGAAAGTCCAA
>NW_004949169.1:282779-290668 GCF_000317375.1 Microtus ochrogaster | reverse complement strand
GGAAGGGTGGAGATGGAAAATCTGGGTAAATGAACAGGAACTACAGAGACAAGTACTACCAACAGATTACAGGAGATAGAAGAAAGAATATCAGACAGTGAAGATACCATAGACAAAATAAACACACTGATCAAAGAAAACAGCAAAACCAACAAATTCTCATCACAAAACATTCAGGAAATATGGGACACAATAAAAAGACCTAACCTAAGAATAATTGGGATAGAAGAAGGAAAAGAAGTACAGCTCAACAGTCTAGAAAATATATTTAATAAAGGATATGATATTAATTTGAAGTTTCTAGTTAATCCTATGGTCTAGTTGTAGGGCTCAGAGGGAAGTAGGAAATGTGAATTTATAATAAGATATGTAAGGAAATAAGATTTTAAAAAGTGATGAAAATCAAAATTTAAAGCTACTTGGAAAAACTCATGTAAATGTACCAAATGTACATTGGTATGAGAAAATAATTCAACAATTCCACATCCAATATTTGTGATATCAATGTTAAATTAAAAATGTCACTATTTCTTGATGAAATTATATGGCATCATTTCATACTATATATCATATGCATTTCTTTTATTTTCTTTTTAAAAATTCAAGTTAAAATCTCATCCTTGTTCTCAAATACAACCCAATTATATAGCATTTTAAACGAGTAATATAAAACAAGTGCACAGTACTTTCAAAAATTAGAGCTCAATCAGGATAATACTATTGGAGACTTTTTCTGGAGTTATGAAAATATTCACATGCTACTACTCAATTATAAAAAATATGTTCATCAATATTAAAACTGAAAAAATAAAACAGAAATTTATAAAGTGGGAAATGCTTAAACCTTATGAGTAGAAAGTTGTCTTCAGACTAGTTTTCCCAGGATTTGACCATTATCTCACTTTTCTCAGGTTCCTTAAAGATGCTGTCATCCCCAGAAAACAAGAAAGAGTCTTGAGAACACAAGGCCCACATTTTCAAGAAGTGGGATGGTTGGTTTTCGGTCATTTTCTGGGTTATGGATGTTTGTCATCAATTATGGGGAATATAAGATTATAGGATTAAAAGACAACTATTAACCTCAAATACTTTACATTGATTTGGATTTTGTAAAGAGGAACCAAATTAACAATCTATTTCTTGAATAGATTTTATAAAATTCAGATGAATTGAGGGGCAAATTTGTTTTTAACACAGAAATTATAAAAGTATTCTGCAGTCTTTACAGGGAAATAGAAATAAATAAACTATATTTCAGCTTATTTTTTAAAGTCTGAATTTCTCTAATAATGAGACAATGACATTATAGGAAAAGAAAGCTGCAAAATAACTTCATTTGCAAATGTAAATTAGGAAAATTACAACTTAATATTAGTGAGTCAAATTCAAGAATACATAAAATAATTATATGCCAAGCATGATAAATTGCAGATATCCAAAATTGGATTAAATGTGAAATTTAATTTTAATGTCATATGCCATTATAATAATAGATGAGGAAAGAGAATTTGAAAAACCTCAAAATAATTTAAACTGTTTACTCAATTACTTTAGACTGTGTATATACCCTATGATTGTAAAAAAATAAAATCTATAAAATTCAGGAGTTGGATATGGCTCAGATGTTAAGAGAATTTGGTTTCTTTCAGAGGACTAAATTTCAAGTTTTGAACACACACAATGAGCCAGTTATTCAAAACAGGGATCTCAATTCCCCATGGACAACATTAAATATATACACATAGATGCACACACAAATAATAATGATAATTAATAATAATTCAAATCAAAATACAATTCAAGAAAAATAATATAAGTAACATTTAAAGAAAATTATAAAGAACATTGATGCTGATATGCTATATTTTTAAAATATTGTCTGTCACTAATATTATTTAACATGATACTGGCATACATATTTAATGAAATAAGTGAAAGCTTAAAATCTAGGTTTATAACAGTGGATAGCAGAAATTACTACTTTTACAGAGAATGTGATTCACTTCTCCTAACTGTTCATAACTCCAGTTTCAGAAGACCCCACATCCTTTTATTCCTTCTAAGAGCACCCAAATGTATGTGGCATAATACATTCACAAAAGTACATGTTGGTAAAAATAAACCTAAATAATTAAATAAAAGCTATTGGCTGGAGGACCAGAATGTGCTCCTACAGCACCTCCCTCTTCTGTTTAGATAAGAGGGTTCCAAACCTAATGCAAAACTATATACAATAGGAATAGATATCAAGTATAATTAGAATTATAACCAGTATAAACAATTTTAAACAAGGAATGAATGATAAATGTTTTAATAAACATCCTATCCTAAAGAATCTAAGTCATATATAGTAAATGGCTTGGATAGCTCATAAGAGTACAGCAACTGAGTTCCTCAGTAGCAGCTCAGTCCTGCAAGAGAAGGGTAACCCAGCGCTTTCCAGGACTCTTGTCTTTGGGGCGCGACATAAATCGAGGTGCAAGAAGAGAGGCAAATCTTCAGATACCTACAGGGTTAATTTATTCAAAAAAAGAAATACTCAACATGCAAAAGTCTTGTGACGAGAATGAAGGAACACCCCAGAATACACCAAAGGCAGATGAAGGCCATCCTTCAGAAGACTCACCTCAGCAGGCAGGAGGAAATCTTCAGGCTTCTGGAGAAAGTGCGGTGGAGGATGCAGATGAAAGTCTTAGAGCAGAGCCTGCTCAACCCAGCCCTGAACCTAAAGAGGACACTCCCAGAAGGCATCTGAACCCTGACGAAGTGATGAGAGGAGTGGATGAGTTGGAAAGGCTTAGGGAAGAGATAAGAAGAGTAAGAAACAAGTTTGTGATGATGTATTGGAAACAAAGACATTCCCGAAGCCGTCCGTATCCTGTGTGCTTCAGGCCTTGAAATCTTTTTTTCTCTGATGTTGAAATCTGGCTGCTGCTTTCTTTCTCTTAGCATTTTCTGATGTATCTTTGAACTTAATTTTACTTTTAATTACCTGGCGGTATTTTAGATAGTTTCGGTGTTACCTGCATCTCATTGGATTTTGGATTTTGACCCATTTTCCACGTTTATTTTTAAGTTGGAAAGTTTCACTCTTATGCATGGAAATGTGCTCATTCCATATTATACAATTTAAAAGCAGCATATTTAGTATCAACTCGCATATATAGGAAAATTCCTAATTATGTGTATACGTGTATCAAAAAATTTAACAGTGCTTTTTTGTGTGGTGTGTTTTAATTTTGCCTTTTGCTTGTGTGTATTTTTTAATGAATATGTCTCACAAAGAACTTTTTAATAAGTGGGAGTTAATTAAAATTAATTTGTAACCAGCTTGTAGAGGCAATAAAGGCACTAAACTCTTGATGAAGAACTATTAAAAAGAAATGTAATCCTGGAATTACCTCTGGATTTCTTAGCCAGAGGAATAAAACTGACAATCATTATAGATAAAAAAAAAGAGTACAGCAACTACAACTCTCTAATCTTAACCCCATTGAAGGCTTGAGAAGGGAAATAATATTACTTGAACAGACAGGAAGTACAATCAAGCCTCCAGAGAGAGCAGTATATGAGGGAGACAATTAACTACCTGAGCAATCACCCAAAGTCTCATTTTGCAACATTAAAGCAACCAACTTTGGATAAGGCCTAGCATAACTAACAGACCATTTTAAGAGGCAGGAAATTTCTTAGAACTGTCTAACGCTGTCTTGGCAAGATTTGACAGTCTTTTTCCTTGTGTCCTGCTTATGCATTTCTGGATTCCGTGTACTTTGTCAGAGGATGAGGTATGGGAAATTCCTTAGCCAAAGGCCAATTGTGCCAAGAAGAAAACAAACTCTGAGTGGGGTGTCTTTAGTGCTCCACATTCTATCGGGAGTAGATTGGTGCTGTCAGAAGCAATCATGTCTCATGTCAACAAAGGCCTAAGTTATTTAAATGCCATGTTCTACAGATCCTTGAGATGGCTGAAGATTACCTATCTAGACAGTATACAATCTCTATGTTTCTAAAGAACCTAGTTTATCTGACTGTATGTACAACAAACATGAATAACTATTACTTTTAATATTTAATACCTGTATAACTTAAAGACTAAACCTTCATGTCAGAATATTAAATAATTTGTAAACAAATGTGCAACAAATGAGGACAATGAGGATAACAATATATAAGTATCCTGATCAGAGATAGGAGTAATACATAACACTGTGTGAAAATATATCCTACAAGTTATATCAATATACAAAATGTTCTAAACAGAGGAAGAAACATGCATATATATTTATGCATGCATATATATATATGTATATATATATACAATCTGACAGAATAACTGTGCATAGGTGTGCAAATAATGTAAACAAAAATAACAAATATATTTCAAACTTGTATTATTATACCAAAACTATTCCAATGTAAATTATTCATAAATAATAACTCACAAGTATTCACTCTTTTACCCACAATTATTATCCCCCTTTTGGGGGAGCAAACATAGATTTTATCCCAACCATGTATATAATACAAGTAATAATCAACAACCCCTAAACTGTGTTCCCTACCCTAAGGACAAACGATTTTGGCATAGGAGGCATCATTCTCTAGAATTGCTTCCTGCTGTCATAGGGTTGATGTTCTCTTAATGGGATCCTGCAAGAGTAAAGTGATGATTCATTTTCAAAGTTACTGGCTAGTATAGTTACAAACAATTTCCAAGCAGTCAATATGTATTTTTATTCAAAGTTCTCATTTAGAGTTCTGACCAGAACATCATGAGAAGGTTAACCATTTCAACAGCTGATACCCCCAAATCCTGTCTTATAGTAGTGCTGTCAGCATCACGTCATCTCAACTAGGTGAAGTTGTTGCTATAGGGCTCCATCTTCTTTCTGGAAAATTCAAAGATTACTGCAGGAAAAGGATCTGTAGGAAAATCTATTGTTTATCATGAAAAACAAAAACATCATTCATATATACATACATTCAATGAAGAATATAATATAAACAAAATGGAGTTGGAGAAAGTAAAGTTTTCTCTAAAGTCTTCCTTCTGTCCCATGCCAGATAGCTTCTGACATGAGAAAGAAACTCTGAATGTACCTTTTAACAACAACCTTGGATTTAGAGACGTACAGAGCAATTGTTCAACTGCAAAACCAGCTGATTATATTAATAAATATACATTTGTGTGTAAATGTGTGTGTAAACATTAAATAGCCTCATAATCCATATTTAATTTTCTAGATAATCCTTAGATAGTAGATAGTTTTTTTTCCTTCTGTTAGCATTCAAACATCCAGGGTCCCTTGAATTTTTGATGATGTGTATTTTCCTGTAAAGATTATAGCAGAACCCTGCCTCAACACTTATGAGGTTTCCTTACCTGTATTTAGTCACCATTGTGGATGAGCTTTCAGTTTTCTTTTTCAAGATGTTTCTCCTTTTCAAAGCAAATCTTTATTAATTTTGATAGTATCCATATTTTTTTTCTTCTCTTGTGGAAACAAGAGCGAAAACACTTCCCCAAAAGTAGCACACCTCCTTGTTTCCATTGTGAGTTCAACACATCCTTGAAGTATAGTGGTTGATTCAATTCAGAAGTTTTTTCCTTTATCTAATGCCTCTCTGTTGCTGTTGTTCTTTCTCATTAGCATTAAGAAAATTCAAGTTTAATAAAGTATGATGCAATATATTTTGGTGCTAATTTCCATCCCTTTCTGTTTCTTCAGCATATTCTTTATAGTACGATTTGACCTTTCTATAACTTCCTGACCTGTAGGATTGTTGGGTATACCTGTAATATGTGCTTTATATTATAATAAGCAAAAAAGTTTCACTTTCTTAGATACATATGCTGGACTATTGTCTGTCTTTATTTGTGCAGGAATTCCCACGATGGCCATAACTTCTAATAAATGCATGATTACCAAATCAGCCTTTTCCGAGCTCAAAGCAGTTGCCCATTGAAAACCTGAATATATGTCTCTATATTAAAATATATTTTAATTTACCAAATTATGCAAAGTGGAACACATCTATCTGTCAGATTTCATTCATTTGAGTACCGTTAGCGTTACTCTCTGCAGACAAGGGTGTTTGGTTATAGAAAGAGCAAGTAGTACATCTCTTTATAATCCCCTTATCTTGGTGCTATGTAATAAAATACTCTTACTTTAAGCCTTTGCTATTGACATACTTTTTTTATGAAACTCAGAAGCCTGAAACACACTTCCAATCAGTAATTGATCTATTTCTGCAGTACCTTGTGCTAGAGGACCTGGCTGACCTGTATGGGATTGGATGTATATTACATATATAGAACAAAGCATATTCCTGATTATGTCTTGCACCTGGATGAATAATGACGTCAATTTCATATCATCTGATATAAATTCAGTGGTTTCAATATGCAAGACAACTCTTTCTTAATATTGCAAATCAGTAACTATATTGAGAGGTTCTTTAAAATCCCAAAGTACCAAACAAATATCATATAATTCTGCCACTTGGACAGAATTATAAGAGATTTGTTCCACCTTACTTAGTTTTTCTGATTTGTAACCTGCCTTCCCTGATATTTTTGCATCAGTATAAAATGTATGGGCTCCAGGCATTGGTGCATCACATACAATTTAAGAAAGAATCCAAGAAATTCTCATTATAAGGTTAAGTCTATTGGTTTTGGGATAATTGTTATTAATTTCTCCCAAAATATTAGCATAAGCTCTTTGCCAGGGTTCATTGTCTTTCCATGACTTTTGTATTTCTTTGGCAGGAAAAGGCACTATAATCTCTACTCGGTCTCTACCTGCTAGTTGATGAAGTCTCTATTTACCTTTTATGATTATTTCAGAGACTTTTTCATATAAGTTTTTAATTTTTTACTTGGTTTATGTAATCAAAAAGATCCAGATTAAGATAATATCATCCCTCTGCATCAAAATTCCTTTAGAAGAAATTTTGGAAGGCAATATGAGTAGAATATCATGAAAATTTAGATTCACCCTATCCACATGTGCCTTCTGTAATTTCTCCTCAACAATTGTCTATTCCTTTTTTGTTTCAGCTGTTAATTATCTGAGACTATTTAAGGCTTTATCACCATCTAAGCTTTTGTTTAAATGAAGTATTAGATCAGGTGTTTTCCTAACAGCCAGTTATAGGCTGGAAATATCTTTTAATATTTTTTGAATATCATTACAAGTCTGCAACCAGTCTCTCCTAATTTTTGCCTTTTGTGTTCTAATATTCTGTAAACCTATTCAGTAACCTAAGTAATTAACAGAATCTCCCCTTTGAGTCTTTTCAGGATTACTTTGTAATCCACATTTAGGCAAGATGTTCTTTACTTCTTCAAACATCCTTTCTAAAGTATCTGTATTTGAATCAGATAACAAAAGTTCTTCCACATAATGGTAGATTATAGACTTAGAAAATTGCTTATGTATTATTTCCAATGCCTGGCTGACAAAGTATTGGCACAGGGTGGGGCTATTGAGCACTCTCTGTTGAAGGATACTCCACTGATATCTCCTAGTAGGCTGAGAATTATTAGAAGTAGGCACTATAAAGGCAAATATTTCTCTATCCTTTTCTTGTAACAGTAAAGTGAAGAAAGTATTTCAAATCAATAACTATGAGAGACCATCCCTTTGGTAACAGATAAGGGAAAAGAATTCCAGATTGTAGAGGACCCATAGTTTGAATAACCTTGTTCATACCTCTAAGATCTGTCACCATTCTCCATTTTCCAGATTTCTTTTTAACAAAAAATACAGGAGAATTCCAAGGGTTGGTAGATTCTTCTATATGTTCAGCATCTAGTTTCTCTTGTACCAGCTGTTCTAAAGCCTGCAACATTTCCTCAGCTAAAGGCCACTTCTTAG
>NW_004949169.1:280549-281453 GCF_000317375.1 Microtus ochrogaster | reverse complement strand
TTGCTCTAAAATTTTTACTTCCTCTCTAGGAACACTTCCAAAGCAACTGAGGTCCAAAGTCTAGGACTGCTGAGAGTAACTGAATCCAGTCTGTGGCATTGCTTTGTTGCTTGATGCCCATGATTTAACCATTTTCCTAATGAAGGATGAATGTATTTCATAAGATATCATTGTTGGTTTAATTTCCTGTAGATCAGTCATTCATATAGGGTCCCATGTATATTCTTTGACTACCTTAGGGTATTTGGTGCCAGATCCTCTTTATGATGATATCACTGGAAAAGCAGGTAAAACTCTGAGTAATCTATCCCAGAGTTTGGTATGTACTGATGAGACTAAATTTTGTCTTTGTACCTTTTATGTCTCTTCATCAAATTTTATAATTTTTAAAATCGTTTTAAATCTGATGACCAATGCCTTTTGTAGAGTCTGGATCTCTTGTCCAGTATGTTGTTGTAAGGCCCTCATTGAGGATTCCAAGGTATAAAGTCTGTCCAGTAAAGATAATGGCTCATCTTTTGACATAAGTTTTTTTCTCTTTATTTTTTTTATTGAAAATTTCCACCTTCTCCCCTCCTCTCACTTCCCTCCCCTCCCGTGAGCTCCCCCTCTCCCTCCCTCTCAAATGCAAGCAGCAATCAGGGTTTCCTACACTATGGGAAGTCCAAGGTCCTCCCTGCTCCTCCCAGGTCCAGGAAGGTGAGCATCCAAATAGACTAGGCTCCCACAAAGCCCATCCATGCAGTAGAATCAAAACCTAGTGCCATTGTCTTTGGATTCTCAGTCAGCCTCCACTATCAGCCACATTCAGAGAGTCCGGTTTGATCACATGCTCAATCAAGTCAGTCTAACTGGTTTTGGTGATCTCCCATTAGATCAGTCTCACCATCTCAGTGGGTGGACA
>NW_004949169.1:278289-279979 GCF_000317375.1 Microtus ochrogaster | reverse complement strand
AATCTTGTGCATTTCCAATATTCAGGAAAATAACTATATGTTTATCTTTGGGTTTATCTTCTTATTTAGCTTCTGTAGGATCAGATCAGAAATTATAGGCTCAATGTCCTTTGTTTATTGCTAGAATCAATTTATGAGTGAATACATACCATAGCATGCATATTGCCTTCCTGGAGAGATATTTCATCAGTCAATCTATCATAACCCTTGGACAGATTCTGATTAATATGTTTAGCAGTATAAATTTTCTCAGACAATGTCTCAGCATGCTCTGTCATTGACTGGCCTTTGTTTGTCAAATTGGTGGTAACCTTCGCCAGAGTGCTGAATTTCCTTTTTAGTTGGTCATTATCTGTATGTAAAGACTGGATCATTTCTAAAACTGCCTCATTCTTGGTCCTATTATCAAACTATATTTTTAAGGAGAAAATACGAAGGACAAAGCTAATCCCCAGAATCAAATAGAAGGATACAGGAGGGGAATCATGTAAACCTTGAATAACATCATACATGGCAAAATCTTGACCTTTCAAATTATAAACTTATAATTTATATTTTAAATTGTAAATCCTACCTGTGGTTGAGTTTGAGCTGAAGTAAGTACAATAACCATTACCTGCCAGTAGGTATTGAAGCACACTTGTAGCCATGTGATTGGTTTGAATCTGCTTTTAGCATTAATGCTTAAAGATATGCTCATTTTTTAAAAAGTTATTTAGTGTAAATTATAGACTGTTTACTCTGTGGAAGTGCACTGGTCTGCAGGTGGAAGAGCACAAAGAAATCAAGAAAACAAGGAAGCCTGTGTCCTGCACTGGACCCAGAAGTGAGATATGCAGTCACGGGTGGCCAAGTCTCTCTGAGATATTAAATGACAAAATATGAAAGACACTGGCTAACACCTACTCAGGGCTGATAGCAGAAATTCAATTCACAAATCAATGACATGAAGCCTGACGGCAGCTGGCTACAGCTGCTGGAGACCTGAGCCTCACTTTTCAGACTTAGAAGTTAGCTTCATTTGGGAAATAACAAGTCTAGCTAAAAGATAAAGCTATTATATTTTTATTTATTATAAGGGAAAAGCTTATGAAATAGGAACAGGAAGTCCAAGCACATCTGTGCTTTGTGGGAAACAGAGAGAGAGCACCTGAGCCATGCGCCCATTTCTCTCTAGGTCCCAAGAAAGCCACACCCTAACTTGAGCCCACCTCTTGAAGATAACTTGTTGACAAAACTTCACTATCTCCTGGCTTTCCTATTCTCCTCAAATTGCACATTTTAAAGTTTTTCCTTACTTAGCTTGTTCCTTTTCATTATATATCTGCAGAAGACTGGTCACTAATTGCTACATAACACATTCAAAGCTAGGTAATTTGGAAATGTGTTCTGCCAAAACTGTTATTGCATAATTCTTCCATTAAGCCTCATACAGATTTTTGTGGGGCAAGTAAAGAAATCAGCCAACTTATTCCTTAAAAAGTAAGATAGGCTTCTGAGACACAAACTAATATCCTTCTCACTTTTCAGACTTAGAAGTTAGCTTCATTTGGGAAATAACAAGGCCTCTGCCTTGGCTTGAAACTTGGGCTTTATTTTTTAGAGCCTACGACCCCTGGCCATGTAGCTTCTAATCTGCTTCCTAAGCTTGGGGTGAGCAATTAAAGCCAGACGGGTGAGTTTGCGGCTG
>NW_004949169.1:276449-278189 GCF_000317375.1 Microtus ochrogaster | reverse complement strand
ACCTGAGCCATGCGCCCATTTCTCTCTAGGTCCCAAGAAAGCCACACCCTAACTTGAGCCCACCTCTTGAAGATAACTTGTTGACAAAACTTCACCATCTCCTGGCTTTCCTATTCTCCTCAAATTGCACATTTTAAAGTTTTTCCTTACTTAGCTGGTTCCTTTTCATTATATATCTGCAGAAGACTGGTCACTAATTGCTACATAACACATTCGAAGCTAGGTAATTTGGAAATGTGTTCTGCCAAAACTGTTATTGCATAATTCTTCCATTAAGCCTTATACAGATTTTTGTGGGGCAAGTGTAGAAATCAGCCAAGTTATTTCTTAAAAAGTAAGATAGGCTTCTGAGACACAAACTAATATCCTTCTCTTTTGAAACATCTTGAGCTAGACTTCTACTATTCAAATCACCCTCAGAAAAAATTAATTCCATGCTCTGAAGTTATGGATCATTAAGCCACAATTAAAGTGTTCAACTGCTTTTCTAATCTAAATCCCTCTTCCATTTTCTTTTTCTTTTTAACAGAACTTGCCTCAAGTTTATTTGTAAAAACAGCATAAGGTCCTGAACATCTGCAAATATTGTGTAGGTGTTCACACCAGTCCACCTGTCTTCACATTGGCAGACTGAGACCTTTTTTATGGGGCCTTCACAGGGGCCTGGGAACCTTTGGGGGCCTGAGCTGCAGCTGATGCCTCTGCCTTGGCTTGAACCTTGGGCTTTGTTTTTTAGAGCCTACGACCCCTGGCCATGTAGCTTCTAATCTGCTTCCTAAGCTTGGGGTGAGCAATTAAAGCCAGACGGGTGAGTTTGCGGCTGGGGCCTTTTGGAACCTTGGGCTTCACCACCTGGGGCTTCACCAGGGCCTTGATGGCCTACACACGTGCACTCATGGCCTTTGCATTATTTGCCTGCATCTTCTTCAGGCCTTTCTTGTTGTGCTTCTTGGCAAAGCATATATTCCTCAGGAACTTGGGGTCAACCCCCTTGAGAGATTCGTATCTTTGTGACCGGGGTTTCTTGACGCTGTTTCTGTGCCATTTCCAGGACTGGTTGTGTGTGGTGTCGTTCTTGGACTTGCCCATGGCTGGACGGTAATCGGTGACTCCAGAAGCACCTGCAAACGGAAGAGCCCCTGTTCCATTTTCCTTCAAGCAAAAGGATAGCCAGGCCTATCAAAGCAATACCTCACTGCTGGTCCCAACTTCTGTTTTAGTTGGGGTTTCTATTCCTTTGAAGAAACATCATGACTATGGAAACTGTAATAAAGAAAAATATTTCAGTCAGGCTGTCTTAAAGTTCAGAGGTTTAGTTCATTATCACCATGGCAGGAAGTATGGTGACATGTAGGCAGAATGGTGTTGGAGAGGTACCTGAGAATTCTACAGCAGGGTTGATAGTCAGAAGCAAGAAAACAATACTGGGCCTTGCTTGAACATTTAAAATCATAAAGCCTACCACCTGTGACACAGTTCCTCGAACAAGACAAAACTTACATGAGCAGGGCCCTACTTCCTAAGATTGCTGCCCCTTTAAGAGCCTATGGAGTTCATTTTGTATATCACAGAAAGAATAAAATAAAAAAAAATCATTTCCATGCACTTGTTGATAAAAATCAAACTAGGGTTTGTTCTTTTAGATATTTTTCTCATGATACTGAGTAATTGTTTGTATATTTCCACTATTAAGCTCATTTATTTACATATACATTGTGTGTTGTCAGGTACTTCCTAGAG
>NW_004949169.1:273299-275909 GCF_000317375.1 Microtus ochrogaster | reverse complement strand
TTTTTTAGAGCCTACGACCCCTGGCCATGTAGCTTCTAATCTGCTTCCTAAGCTTGGGGTGAGCAATTAAAGCCAGACGGGTGAGTTTGCGGCTGGGGCCTTTTGGAACCTTGGGCTTCACCACCTGGTGAAGAGCTTCCATTCATATGTTACATCCAAAGAAGTATAATAGAAAGTTTTTCCCAACACTGCCATGAAGAGTGAATATTTTTATTTTACATAAGCCTTTCTGAAAGATATTACTGAAACAAATAATAAACTACTTTGCTTGTATATTTGATTGCATAAAAATCAATGAATGCAAGTTTTGTTCATTAATTTCTATAATCTCCTTTCTAGAAGGTATAAAATAATTAGATATTGGATCTTACAGAGATATAGGCTCATATCTTCCTAACTTGTCACCTGTCTTCTGGCTATGTCTATAACACCAAACTCTTTATAGACTTTTCTATCTAAAGAAAACATAAATGAATAACATTTTAAATAGACAGATACATATAAAGTATGCTTAAGTCTTTTTATGTTAATATTTAAAACATATTGAAATGATAAATATGTCTTAAGTATCATGTAAATTAAATTGGAAAGCTATAGAAATAACAAAATCAATCCTAAACCATTACTGGTAAAACCTATACATAAAGAGCTTGTACAAATACTGAAGTCTCATCTGTAAATAATAATTCATTTTGCAGAGTATCAGAGCAATGTGGTAGTAAATGTCATCGTTAAAAATCTCTTTTTGGAATAGAAGTTCATCCATATGTAAATAACAAATTCATACTTGAATATCTCTTCAATAATTTCAAAAAATATATAATTTATAATATATCATTAACCTAAGAACAAAATTTAAGTGGAAAATTGTTTAATAAAAAACTCTGAAAATACTTTCATACCTTTGGGATTAATAATGACTTCCAAATTAGAATATAGGAAAATATAAAAATAGCATTTGAAAATTAATAAGTAATTTATATACTTTGTAAAAATATACTTTTAATTTTCTGTTTATTAAAGCTTCAGGAAAAGAGGGTAAGCGAAGGACCTGGGTATCTATAGGACAAATGAGTTTCACAATCCCCTGTTCCAGGCTTTTAGTAGAATCTTTTCACTTATAGACATGGTTCTTTTATGGCTACAACTATTTGGAACAGTGCAGATTAATAAAGGCCCAGCTGGCCAAGGCACTATCTTGAACACCCATTCTACAAATTCAGGCAATGATTAGAAGTGCTTTATTTAAGACTTTAAACTGCCTCAGTTCTAGGTATATATTTAATGCAAAATAATACATATTCTCATTTTACCTTATCACATAATCAGCTATAATCTGAACTTCAGTTAACCTCATCATTTTCTTTGGCACTGTAACAATTAGTCATGATCCAGTTTAGCATTACTTTAAATAACCAAGAGTCTTCCTTCACAAGCATTGTACCTACTTCAGGTTTCATGGTATGGTGTAAGATTCCATCTGGAGCAGGACAGAGCAGTAATCCAAGATGTTTGCCCTGGAAATTTTTTCTGGTTTCTTGAAACCTGACACCAAATGTGTCCTGATACCACATCCCCACGGATGCCACTAGATGTTCTCTGAATGCAACAACTGTTACATGAAAATATATAGCCCTAGACTAATGAATTTTTATATTCCAGTCCATTTCAACTGTGGCAGATTTCAATATCTATCTCAGGAATAGGAAGTCCATATAAATGTGAATTTTTGTATCAATCCAGTGCTTTGTAGATTTTTATTAGCTGAATAACGAGGGTTCACATGAGTTGGTAGCTTTGGTGGTCACAAGAAAGAAAAAAGACAAAAGATGTACATATATGGTCAACTGAAATGTGTGACACCATGTCAGTTACCATGTATGAGAAATAGTGGTCTTTTTTCACTCATATGAGAAAAATATGTTTTCAGGGCACTTTCTACATACCTTCCATCTTCTTTCTGAACAATAAAAAAGTACTGAAGAAAAACCAGATTTGGATTAATGTATATTACTAACTTGGGCCATACCAAAATTAGGTCAACTCAATAATTGCTATTAACTTGCCAAGCAAAGCCTATTTATCAGTTTTTAGACAGGAACCAAAGCGGGAATGTTCATGCTGCCACTGGTCATGGCACTAAGTCACGTAGCTAAAATCGTGACACCTGCTGGCCAATAAAAATTATTACAGCTACAACAATTTACTGAAATTTCTTAAGGAATGTGAGTAAACTAATAAATTTGAAAGATATATGATTATAAACAATATAACCATTCAGGAATTTAATAACCATTTTGCTTACACTATGGATGGTATTCTGCAAGGTGTCTGTGATTTTCCTTATACATTTATTAATTTTATTTTGGAATTTAGCTTTGTTTTTCTTATTATATTCTTAATAAAATAGTTTGATAACAGAGCCAAGAATAAATAAAATGTAGAGATGATACAGTCTTTACAGATGAATAATAAAGAGCAACCTGAAAAAATTAATATCTTTGAAAAGGATAACATTAATTTTACAGACAAATTTCAATCTATGGCAAATGGTGAAGGGAAATTATCTGAAAGAATTCATACTGTTGAATTTAATAATCAAAATCTCTT
>NW_004949169.1:267088-267708 GCF_000317375.1 Microtus ochrogaster | reverse complement strand
CAGGCAGGGAGTGCTGAGCCATCAGCACATCTCAAAGCACTCTCCTTCCGATCTCAAGTGGGAACACAAACATCCAGTCCCATAAAATCCATTGAAAAGCTTTAAAGCCAGAGTTCACGCTGACAGCACAGCCCCAAGAAGCTGCGCTTTAAAATGACACAGTGTTTTTTCTGCTGCAGTTGCCGAATCAGAAATCTCTGTACAGCATGCCACCAACAAACAGCAAAAATCTGTGTGAAACTCTTTTTCCCTTATTTTTAAGCCTTCTCAGGTTTTTTAAGTGGATTTAGTCCATCACGTGAGGTGCCCCTCTGTTGAATTAGGAGCGGCGGGGCTGAGTCCCCAGCACCCGGCCGCCTGCACGGCTAGCTTTATACCCGAAATAATCACACGGAAACTGTATTCTTTTAAACACTGCTTGGCTCTTTTGCTCTAGCCCTTTTCTCGGCTAACTCTCTCACCTGGACTAGCCCATCTCTAATAATCTGCTGTAGCCCATAAGGTGGCTTACCAGGGAGATTCTATCCTATGTCCATCCTGGGTCAGAGCTTTATCGCGTGTGCCTCAGAGAGCAGCTCTCTCGCCTCTGCCCGCAAGAGTGGAGCATCGTGTCTCTCTGA
>NW_004949169.1:262248-266038 GCF_000317375.1 Microtus ochrogaster | reverse complement strand
AATTGAACTCTTCAAGAGACAGATGTTCAATTCTTAGGAATTGGAACCCTATATCTAGTGAAACAAAGCATGAGATGGGTTTAATCCATGGGGTCAGAAGGACAGAGAGAAAGGCTGAGGCCATATGTGGTTAATATCACAGTGAATTTATGAGGACATGACCCATTGAAGCAATTGAATACCCAGATTAACATATGTGCAGTCTCCAAAACTCATGCTTCTGGAAAGAATATTTTAAGTTGCTATCAGCAAAGGTCACCAGTGATTCAGGGAGTACCAGAACACAAAGCAACTAGCAATCCTTTAGACATACCAATGGCTCTCCCTTTAAAATGGTTGCCTGAGAAACCAGGAAGGATCTTAACCTGCATCCATCTTCGAGAGGAGAGCTATAATGTCTCTCTCACTGCCTTATTCCTCCTAGCATTCTGTTCTGTCTTCCCCACCTACTTTTGTTCTGACCTATCAGGCCAAGCAGTTTTCTTGATTAATTAACCAATGAAAGCAACACATATATAGAAGACCCACCTCCATCAGTGTGTGATTTCTTTCTGTGTCTCCCAACATTGGAGTCTGCTAGGAGCAAAGAGTGGTGTGTTTAAATAGAGTTCTCTTGCCTTAGCTACCATTTATGAAACTGCTGATCCTGGACTAGAAAAGGGTCAGACCTTCAACATGTCCATCTTCTTTGGGAGTGTCTCTTCTTTGTATAGCAACAGCATCTACTACACACATTCTGCTTCCCAAGCCTTAGTGCTATGCAAGTGATCCCACGTTCCACCTTCTCCAGAGTTTCTGTTTCGGGTTCTGCCTACTTACCAAGTAGATGAGAGGCCCCAGAACACTTTGAAGAGTGGGGAAGGGGAGCAAAGAGAGGACTGAGATCTGAGCAAGAGGCTCAGGCTCTGTGTTTTCATAAGTCACCCCTCAGTGAACACTCAGTGGGAGGAAGGGGGCTATGGAAATCAAGCATTCCAATGGGTCTGAGTTTCTGCTTTCCATCCTGCCAGTAGTGATATGCATGGCAGAAAGGTACCTCTAGAAGTCAAACTTCCTGCCAACCTCACGTGTCAGTAACAGTTCCTTACACTTACATGGAGGGCTGGTCTAAAAACCACCAATCCCCTTAGCACCCTAATCAGATGCCAACCTGAATGGATCAGCATGTCCATATCTGCTTTCCCATTCTCTTTAATAGTGCCTGTAGCTATTTCCCATTTGAGGGCTATAGCAGGGTTTCTTCAGGCTCCCTGAATTAATCATTGTTCTCATGACACCAGAGTAGCAAAGGTCAACCCCTTCGTTCCTTCTCATGATGGCACCTAGCCACTGTGATTGGGGAAGGGCACAATGAACATCCTGTGTGATGGCAACCTATCATGAAGCAGTCACTATATCACTAAATTCCCCAGAGTGATGCCAGCCACAAAACAGTGGTGATTTCAAATTCAGTTTAGAGACAAAAGTTAACCGTAATAATGGAAGCCAATCTTCAGAGAATGAAAATGAACCATCTGCTACACGTCTTAGTGTAGAAAACATGGATCGCAGCATCCACACTCAAATGGAAAATTCAGCATCTGAGACATCATCCTCCAGAACACCAAGGCCAGAACACAGTTCTGCTGAAGCATTCACAGATGTGCCATCCACCAGAGGTCGGAGGAGGACAAAAACCCGAAACCAGAACACCAGAGAAGAACCAGAGGCAGAGCTGAAAGAAGTAGGTCTTCTCTGCACCCAGCAAATGAAATTCCACGAAGATCTCATTATAGCATCTCATCTCAGACTTTTGAGCAGCCTTTGGTAAATGAGATCGAGGGAAGTACTAGAGCCTCTCAGCAGATAACTAGCCCTGAGTTGCTAGGTAGAGGTTGTTTTGTGGCTTCTGGGTCAAGAAATTCTGCCGCTCAAGGGACATGCTCTTCAGACACACATGCCAATGGTGAAGCGGCAGGATCTGGTCAAAGACCTCCAACCAGAGACCTTCAAGTCAGAAGAGTTCTGCTGGCAAAAGACCGGCAAAGAGATAGCGTACCTAGCAGAACTCGGTTAAGGTCTCAGATCCCAAACAACACGGTCACTTATGAAAGTGAACCTGAAGGTTTTCTAGGCACTTTTACACATTCTGAACGTGCAGCTGGGAGAACCTATATGAGTACTCACAGATTTTCCACTCTTTCAATCTTCAATACTGGAACAAGGGAAACTACATCTGTTCCAATTCAACCCAGGTTAAGGCAGAGAACAACACCTTTTGGTGAGCTTGCATGGAGTGGTAACAACTCTGCTTCCATCCCCAGCTACAACCTTGGCTCCATTTCCATTGATGAATTTTCAGAAAGTATCTCACAGATGTTTGAACGAGGTATTGAAGCAACCCAACTTTACCCCTTTAATGACAACCACCTAATTAGAGGACCCAGCAATGTCCAGATTAATAACTTGCCAACGAGAAGTTTTGGGGAAAACGATGCATTGAAGACATGCACTGTTTGCATGACTCAATATACAGAAGGTGACAGAATTTGTGAGCTACCTTGCTCCCATAAGTACCACGTCCACTGCATCCACCGCTGGTTATGGGAGAATAGCACCTATCCCATTTGTCGCAG
The DNA here is from genome assembly GCF_000317375.1 of Microtus ochrogaster. Classification (NCBI taxonomy): domain Eukaryota; kingdom Metazoa; phylum Chordata; class Mammalia; order Rodentia; family Cricetidae; genus Microtus; species Microtus ochrogaster. The sequence goes on along the minus strand of NW_004949169.1, from coordinate 263,423 downwards.
TGTCGTCTTCACTTCCTGGAACAGGTGAAGGGTTATATAATGAAGACAGAACTCTCAAAGCTGTGTTGCTAAAATAGTGACTGGCAAATGGAAATTGCTTCCTTTATCTCCATGTTTTGCATGGTGCTTTAATATAAAGTCACAACATGAATCGAGTCATTGCTTTCTGAGGGAATCGTGTCTTTTTTCTAGTTTCTCTTTCAGGATAGAAAGAATATTTCAGACACTACGTGCATGTGGACACCTTTGAATAGCACTCCTATCACTTGGGCTCTGTAGGATGAATACAAGTATTTTTAGTGGGAGTTGCTTTTTTATTTGACCAAGTCCATGACTATTATATATTACTAGTGTTGCAGACATTAAAGATACGGTTGTTCGTATAGGTGTCAGGTGTCCAAAGTATTCTCTCTCAACCTTTGTAACAGTTAGAGAGTGCACGTGTAAGGGTGTCTGCTTTTCCCCTTCAGTACAGTTCACTATGTTTATGATCAATAACAGTGTTGTCATTGAGTTACCTAGAATATGGTTCTTTTCAGAAAACTGTTTTGAAATGTACATTGCTGTATCATGCTTTACTTGGCAAGGTCTGAGGAAAGAGTATTTCTAAGTCACAGTTTAAGCAAATAAAAACAGCTGTGACCTCAAAGAAAAACAGAAAACTTACCTTGATACTTAGATCCATTGTATAAGGTAAGATCATTGGTTTCAGTGACTGAAGCTAAATAAGCTGTTTCCAGCAATGCCTGTATAGCAGTGTTGAGAAAAACCAGAATTTATATTAAGAATTCCAGGAGGCCAAGCTGTATCTGGCTCTTGGATACATCATGGAAAAACATTGTTCCTCTTTTCAGACCAAACTTTCTAGTTACCCAGGAAGATTAATAAGACATGGGACCTTTGTTGTATTACTTCAATCCTTTTTCCATTTCCCACTTTAAGACTCTGTAAAATGTTTCTCTCAATGTTCTCTCTGCATATTTGGAGGAACAAGTATGTTGAGAGTATTCCTGAGGTAAAGCCATTATAGTTGCTGCCTCCTTCCTACCCTGACATTTCTCTTTCCAGGAAAGCGACCTTATTAATGGTTCCCTGAGAAACCTTTCTTCCTTCCTTCCTTCCTTCCTTCCTTCCTTCCTTCCTTCCTTCCTTCCTTCCTTCCTTCCTTTCTTTCT
>NW_004949169.1:255155-262148 GCF_000317375.1 Microtus ochrogaster | reverse complement strand
AAATTTCTACCTCCTTCCTTCCTTCTATTTCCTTCTTACTTTCCTTATTTCCCTTCCCCCTCCCTCCCCAGTCCTAAGAGAAATCAGGGTTCCCTGCCTAGTAGGAAGTCCAAGGCCCTCCCCTATCCACCCAGGTCTAGTAATATGTGCATCCAAACAGACTCGGTGCCCAAATAGCTAGTCTATGCAGTAGAATGAAAACCCAGTGCCTTTATCATTATCTTCTCAGCCCTCATTGACAGCCATATTCAGAGAGTTTGGTGTGATCACATGCTTATTCAGTTCCAGTCCAGCAGGCCTTGGTGAGCTCCCATTGGATCAGCCACACCATTTCAGTGGGTGGACGCACACCTCGCGGTCCTGACTTTCTTGCTCATGTTTTCCCTCCCTCTGTTCTTCATCTGAACCTGGGGTGGTCATTTCAGTGCTCCAATGTGGGTCTCTATCTCTATCCCCATCCATCGCTGGATGAATGCTCTATGGTGATATGCAAGATATTCATCAGTGTGGCTATGGGAAAATGCTTGTTCAGGCACCCTCCCCTCTGCTGCTCAAAGACTTACCTGGGGACATCCCCTTGGACACCTGGGAACCCCTCGAGAGCCAAGTCTCTTGCCAACCCTAAAATGGCTCCCTTAATTAAGATATCTATTTCCCTGATCCCATATCCACCCTTCCTCCATCTCAACCATATCACTCCCCCAATCTCTCCCCAATCCTCCCCTTTTCCCATCTTTCTCCCCATCTCCCCTTCCCCTCAATCCAGCCCTACCCCTGAGCTCCCAACTTTTGCCTGGCAATCTTGTCTACTTCCAATATCCAGGAGGATGACTAAATATTTTTCTTTTGGTTCACCTTCTTATTTAGCTTCTCTAGGATCATGAATAATACGCTCAAAGGATTTTATTTAAGGCTAGAATCCACGTATGAGTGAGTACATACCACATTCATCTTTTTGGGTCTGGGTTATCTCACTCAGTAAAGTGTATCCATTTCCATCCATTTGCATGCAAAATTCAAGATGCCATTTATTTTTACCGCTGAGTAAAACTCTAAAGTGTATATGTGCCCCACCTTCTTTATCCATTTTTCTATTGAGGGGCATATAGGTTGTTTCCAGTTCTGGCTCTAACAAATAGTGCTACTATGAACATAGTTGAACAAATGCTTTTGTAGTATGATTGGGAATCTCTTGGGTATATTCCCAAGAGTGGGCCTGCTGGGTCCTGAGGTAGTTTGACTCCCAGTTTCCTTAGAAACCGCCGCACTATTTTCCAAAGCGGTTGTACAAGTTTGCATTCCCACCAACAATGGATGAGTGTTCCCCTTACTCCACATCCTCTCCAGCATAGGCTATCATTGGTGTGTTTGATTTCAGCTATTCTGACTGGTATCACATGGTATCTCAAAGTTGTTTTGATTTGCATTTTCCTGAGTGCTAAGGAGGTTGAGCATGACCTTAAGTGTCTTTTGGTCATTTGAACTTCTTCTGTCTAGATTCTCTGTTCAGTTCAGTACCCCATTTTTTAATTGGGTTAATTTGAGTTTTAATGTCTACTTTCTTGAGTTCTTTATATATTTTGGAGATCAGACCTTCGTCTGATGCAAGGTTGGTGAGGATCTTCTCCATTCATTAGGTTGCCATTTTGTCTTAGTGGCAGTGTCCTTTGCATTAGAGAAGCTTCTCAGTTTTAGGAGGTCCCATTTATTCATTGTTGTTCTTATAGTCTGTGCTACTGGGTTTATACATAGAAAGTTGTCTCCTGTGCCCATGTGTTTTAGACTACTTCCTACTTTCTCTTCTATCAGGTTAGATTAATATTGAGTTCTTTAATCCATTTGGACTTGAGTTTTTGTGCATGGTGATAGATATGGATCTATTTTCATTCTTCTACATGTTGACATCCAGTTATGCCAGCACCATTTGTTAAAGATACTTTCTTTCTTCCATTGTATACTTTTAGCTCCTTTGTTGAAAATCAGGTGTTCATGGGTTTGTGGGTTAAATCTTTGTCTTCCATTCAATTCCATTGGTCTAATTCTTTGTTTCTATGCCAATACCAAGCTGTTTTCAATATTGTAGCTCTGTAATAGAGTTTGAAGTCAGGGGTGGTAATGCCTCTAGAAGTACTTTTATTGTATAGGATTGTTTTGGCTATCCTGGGTTTATTGTTTTTCCATATAATGTTGATTATTGTTCTCTCAAGTTCTGTGAAGTATTTTGTTGGGATTTTGATGGCGATTGCATTGAATCTATAGATTGATTTTGCTGAAATTGCCATTTTTACTATGTTGATCCTCCCAATCCAAGAGCATGGGAGATCCTTCCATTTTGTGGTATCCTCTTCAATTTCTTTCCTCAAAGACTTAAAGTTCTTGCCAAATAGTTCTTTCATTTTCTTGGCTAATGTTACCTTTGGATACTTTATGCCATTTGTGGGTATCATGAAGGGAGATGTTTCTCTGCTTTTCTTTTCCCTATCCTTTGTGTATATGAGTGCTACTGATTTTTTTTGAGTTGATCTCGTATCCTGCCACATCACTGAAGGTATTTATCAGCTGGAGGAGTTCTCTGGTAGAGTTCGTGGGATCACTTATATATACTATCATATCATCTGCAAATAATGAAAGTTTGACTTCTTCCTTTTTAATTCCAATCCCCTAGATCTCCTTATGTTGTCTTATGGCTATTCTAGAACTTCAAGCACTATGTTGGAGAGATATCGAGAGAGTGGACAGCCTTCTCTCGGTCCTGGTTTTAGTGTAATCACTTTGAGATTCTCACCATTTAATTTGATGTTAGCTGTTGGCTTGCTGTATATTGCTTTTATTATATTTAGATGTGATCCTTGTATCCCTAAACTCACCATTACGTTTATCATAAAGGGGTGTGTTGACTTTTTGTCAAATGATTTTTCAGCATCCAATAAAATGACCATATATTTTTTTTTCTTTAAGTTTATTTATATGGTGGATTACATTGATAGATTTTCATATGTTGAACCCGCCTTCCATCTCTAGGATGAAGTCTATTTAATCATAATGGATGATTTTTTTGGGGGGTGTGTGTTCTTGGATTTGGTTATCCAGTATTTTATTGAGAATTTTTGCAACAATGTTCATGAGTGAGATTGGTCTCTAATTCTTACTTTCTCGAGTCTTTGTGTGGTTTTGATATCAGGGTAACTGTAGCTTCATAAAAAGAGTTTGGAAATGACTCTTCTGTTTCTATTATGTGGAACACTTTAAGGAGTGTAGGTATTAGCTCTTCTTGAAAGTTCTGGTAGAATTCTGCACTAAAACCATGTGGTCCTTGGCTCTTATTTTTATTGGTTGGGAGGTTTCTGATGACAGATTCTGTTTCCTCGCAACTTATAGGTTTATTTAAATTGTTCACCTGGTCTTGATTTAATTTTGGTGTATGGTATTTATCTAAAATAGTCCATATCTTTTACATATTTCAATTTTGTGGCATACAGGCTTTGGTTGTAAGATGTAATGATCTTCTGAATTTCCTCATGGTCTGTTTTTATGTTCCCCTTCTCATTTCTGATCTTGATAATGTGAGTGTTCTCTCCACCTTTTGATCAGTTTGGATAGGGGTTTGTCAATCTTGTTGATTTTCTCAAAGCACCAGCTCTTTGTTTTCTTGATTCTTTGGATAATTTTCTGTGTTTCTATTTTATTTTAGCCCTCAGTTTGATTATTTCCAGTCTTCTTCTCCTCCTGGGTGAGTCTGTTTCTTTGTTTCTAGAGCTTTCTGGTGTGTTATTAAGTCTCTAATGTCAGTTTTCTTCATTTTCTTTATATGGCACTTAGTGTTATGAACTTTTCTCTTGGCACTGCTTTTATTGTGTCCCATAGGTTGGGGTATATTGTGTCTTCATTTTCATTGAATTAAAGAAATACTTTCATCCTTTATTTCTTCCTTGACCCAGGTGTGTTTCAGTAGTTGACTGTTCAGTTTCCATAAATTTGTAGGTCCTCTGGGGTGGAATTGTTGTTAAATTCTAACTTTACTCCATGGTGATCCTATAAGACACAGGTGGTTACTCGATTTTGTTGTATCTATGGATGTTTGCTTTGCTACTGAGTATGTGATCTATTTTCAAGAAGGTTCCATGAGATGCTGAGAAGGAAGTATATTCTTTCCTGTTTGGGTGGAATGTTCTATAGATGTCTGTTCAGTCCATTTGATTCATTACATCTGTTAATTCTCTTATTTCTCTGTTAAGTTTCTGTCTGGTTGACCTATCAATTGGTGAGAGAGCAGTGTTGAAATCTCCTACTATTAGTGTGTGGGGTTTGGTATGTGATTTGATTTCTAGTAATGTTTCTTTTACATATGTGGGCATAGATATTCAGGATTGAGACTTCATCTTGATAAATTTTTCCTGTTATGGGTATAAAATGTGCCTCTCCATCTCTTCTGATTGATTTTAGATTGAAATAATTTTGTTAGATATTAGAATAGCTATACATCCTTGTGTTTTAGGGTAGTTTGTTTGGAAAACCTTTTTCCAAACTTTTATTAGCAGTAGTGTCAGTCTTTGAGGTTGAGCTGTGTAAACAGCAGAATGTTGGATAATGTTTTTGTATCCATTCCCTTAACCTGTGTCTTTTTATAGGTGAATTGTGTCCATTGGTATTAAGTGATAGTAATGATCAGTGGTTGTTAACTCCAGTTATTTTTTAAGTTGTATTTTGTGTGTTTCCCTTCTTTGAGTTGTGCTGTTGAAGGGTTATCAGATGTTTGTGCTATTGTGGGTGTTGTTGGCTTCCAGGGGTTAACGTTTTCCTTCTAGTAATTTCTGTAAGGCTGGGTTTGTAGATGGGTATTGTTCAAATCTGGTTTTTCCATGGAATATCTTGTTTTCTCCATTGATGGTTAAAGTAAGCTTTGCTGGGTATAGTATTCTGGGCTTGCATCCATGGCCTTTTAGTGTCTGCAGCAAATCTATCCAAGACCTTCTGGCTTTCATGGTTTCTGTTGAGAAGTCAGGTGTAATTATGAGAGATTTACCTTTATATGTTACTTGACCTTTTTCCTTTGCACCTATTAATATTCTTTATTTATTCTGTATGTTTTTTGTTTTGATTATTATATGGTGAGGGGATTTTTTTATCCATTTTATTTGGTGTTCTGTAAGCTTCTTGTACCTTCATAGAAATATCCTTCTTTAGGTTGGGAAAGTTTCCTTCTATAATTTTGTCGAATGGATTTTCTGGGCCTTTGAGCTGAAATTCTTCTCCTTCTTCTATCCCTATTATTCTTAGGTTTGGTCTTTTCATGGTGTCCCAGATTTCCTGGATGTTTGTGGTAAAGAATTTGTTGGATTTGGTGTTTTCTTTGATCAATGAGTCTATTTTCTCTATAGTATCCTCAGCACCTGAGATTCTTTCCTCTATCCCTTGTATTATGTTGGGTATATTTGTCTCTGTAGTTCATGGTCATTTATACAGATTTTCCGTATCCAGCCATCCCTCAGTTTGTGTTTTCTTTATTACCTCCATTTTGATCTTTAAGTCTTGAACTATTTTCTTTTCCTGTTTGATTGCTTTTTCTTGTTTTTTTTTTTTTGTATCTTTGAGGGATTTATTTTTTTTTCTAACTTTTTCTTTGTCTTTTATTCTGTTTCTTTAATGGAGTTTTTCACATCCTGTTTAAGGGTCTCCATCATTTTCATTAAGGTTATGTTAAATTCGATTTCTTCTACTTCTTCTGGGTTAGGATGTCCCAGTCTTGCTGTTGTGTGTTCACTGGATTCTGGTGTTGCCATGTTGCTTTTCAGTATATAGGAGGAATTTTGGCATTGGTACCTGCCCATCTATTCCTTCAAATGAGGCCAGTAGAATCTTGACATCTTGGTCCAATCTTTGTTGTGGCTGACTGTGTACTTGGGAATTTTTCTTTTTCTGCCCTCTCTTACATTTCCTCAGTACTGGATCAGGCTATCAGATCCCCTCCAAGCTGAAACAGGCTGTACTGGGGAGCCAAGGACTTTGCAGATGAAAATTCAGGCTTGGGGGCCAGGTGTAATGGGGTTGAAAAAAGCCAGCAGCAAATAACTCAAAGGGCTGGATGACCAGAAAAGCTTATGGATTTGGAGGGGGCCTTGACTCAGTTTCTGGACAGGCCAGCAGGCCCTGTGGCCACTCACTTACCTCTCTGGATCCTCTCAGCATGGGAGCAGGACCTTGCAGGCAAAAGGGCATGCTTAGGATGCTGGGTGGGATAGTGCAAAGAAGCCCTAGCGGCAGGAACACTCCCTGCTAGCTCCATGACCCCTCCCTAACAACTAGTCTTTAACTACTTCAAGAAGATCCTTGGCTGCTTTGGTTTGCCTAAGATTCACATGTAAGACAACCTTAGCAACCATGAGAATACTTAATATCAAGTATGCTAAATTTATTTGAATAAAAATTTAGAAAAACAACCTAAGCTAAAAGTTTGCCAAAAGAGATGGAAACCTTTTAAATACCCAAAACAACAAAAATCCAAATTCCTGTTCTGAAGCTAGTGATAATGAAAACTCTTAAGACCAACTGCACCCACTTCATCAACAAGCATGTCAGAACTGACAGGTAAAGGGTGAAAATTTTTCTTTTAATTTTTTTTTAAATTGCTGCTCAGAAATTGTCTAACAAAATGCAATATTTCTACCAGAATTCCTCAGGGGCATTGATCCTTCTTACAACTCTGAGGGTTTCTATTACCAGGTATTATATTTTGACTCTTTGAGGAGGTCTTAACTCAAATTAGAGTGCAATTGATTACTGCAAGGTATGAATTTCATTATTGCACTATTATGGTTAATTTGCAGTGTTGGACATTGCAGGTCCTGTAACCATGGTTCAGGGAAAATCACAGAAGAGGAAGTAAAAAAATTTTAAGAGGTAGAGTGCCAGGAGGTCTTCCATAAAATGGTCACTTATATAATAGCCTACACATATAAGATTGGCACAATGACCTTATCGATGTGTGGTTTAATT
>NW_004949169.1:244367-253059 GCF_000317375.1 Microtus ochrogaster | reverse complement strand
GTTAATAAGATATAGATAAACAAAGAATTAAAAGACTAAGAATTCCAAAGTAATACTAATAATGATGAGTGTCATTGTCTGTTTTTATACTCTAAATAGTTATGAAATAAAGAGTATATGAGAGGGAATAGCTGACATAAAGATACGAAAGCTGAGAGGAAAAGAACATATAGCTTTCTGGATCTCATTATGAACTCCCTAAGGAAAAATAATCCCATTTTTGTAATAAGCTTCCAACAGATGGTTGAAGAAATGTAATGTGACTGAAACCACAAAGTACTGAGAAAGATACAGAATTGACAGAAGCTGTACTTAAGGCAAAAGCACTCAACTTTATTGTGATTCCCAATACATAGACACTGTGAAAGCAGATGTTTACACAAAGGAAAAAAATATCACAAATAAGGAAAGAACAAGGGAAGATTAAAATGCTTGTTTAAAGAATGAATCCTAAACTAATTGAGTAGTATAAAATAATTCCTTTTAATTTCATAATTTTTATTTTAACTGATTTAAAATTAAGATTATAAATATTGTCACTAACTAGGATCTTTTGAGATGCACCACAGGAAATTAGTGAAGGTTAATTTATGCAAAGAAGGCAATTCCTTAGACCATAAAACTGTGCCAAAGTTAGTCTAGAGCATTCAGATAAATAAAGCTGTGTGACTAGAAACCTTATCTCCTGCCATTTACATTAGTGAGTAGAATATTTTAGCCTATGTCACACAAGGCTATTACAATGGTTAACGGGAAGATTTTTGCAACATATAGTTACAAATGTTGTATAACATGGGGAAAAGTGAATAAAAAGAGAAAAGGATTCACCCCACCCCCCAAAAATGAACATTTTACTAAATAACCTTAAATCTTGCCTGTAGCTAGAAAATGCTGAATCTCCTACAGAATTTTTCTAATTAAAATTTATCATTCAAAAGTATGCACATATATTCAATCTCTGTTTCTGTTTAGTTACTGTCCTATTGCTGTGTAGACACAAAATGGAAAAGGCAACTTATAAAAAGAAGCATATGCTTAGGTGTTTACTTAGAGTTTTAGAGTATGAGTCCATGATCATAATGGTGGGAAGCTTGGCAGCAGGCAGACAATCATGGTACAAGGGCAGTACCTAAGAGCTTGCATTTTAGAACAACAATCATCAGACAGTAAGAGAGAGAATGGGCCTGGCATGGGCTTTTGAAACGTCAAAGATTACCTCCAAGAACATATTTCCTCCAACAATGGTACATAGCTCCCAATACTTCCCAACACTACTTTACTAACTAGGAACCAAACATTAAAATGCATAATCTGGGACTAGAGAGATGGTTCAGTGGTTAAGAGCACTGACTCTTCTTCCAGAGGACCTGAGTTCAATACCCAGCACCAACATAACAGTTTACAACTACTTGTAAAGCAAACTCCAGGGAATCGGACACTCTCACACAGACATACATGCAGAAAAAAATGTCAACACACATAATATAAAAATAAATTACTAAAATGCATGATCATATATGAGGATCATTCTATTTTAAACTATCCCACCCCTGATCCAGTTATATGTGATGTTGATTTGCTTGTGTAATCAGTTTCAGCCAGTGACTAAAATTTCCCCCCACCTGCGATAGATTTTTAGCCAGTTGTATATGCTTCTCACATATACAACTGCCTAACCCCTGCTCCATGGTTCCAGGCTTTTCCAAGTTGAACTATTAACATTATTAACACAAAAGGAACCTCTTTTCTCCCACTGTTCACGAGGAGATTATTTGGCACTTCCCCCACAAAAAGTTTCCCCCTCACACACTGGAATCATCAAAGACAGCCTAGTGGTAAGTGAGAGATGTTCCCTGTTGTCATTCAGGGGAGTCCCAAAAACACACTCCCTCTTGCCAAAGCTACAGGCTGCAGACATTGCTTTTGATAAACAAAAATTGTTGATAAGACCCTATTGCTAAAAATGACACACACTTTGGTCACAGAATGTTAAAAATATTTCATAACTTTGACGGTGCTTTGCATTGTGCTAGGGAAAATATCAACAACATTCACAACCAGGCGTGACCTAGTAGAAAATAATTTCAGCTACAATAATGTCAAGTCTGACAACCTATAACCATTGCTACAATAGGGGCATAATTGCTATGGGAATAAACGATATCTTTCTAATTGTACTTTCCAATAAACCAATAAATGTCTGATATTGAAATTCTCTCTAGTAACCTATAGTTAGGGATGTCATATGCTCAAGGACAGAACATATTTCTATTAGTTTGCTGAAAAAGAGATAGTATAAAACTGTCTCTTAAATATTGACCTTATTGCTATGGAATAGTACACCACACTCTTTTTCAGAGAAGCATCACTATGAAGTGGATATTAGTTAACACAGTGAATGACAACTGGTAGAAGTGAAGAAAATGTGTCTGTGGAATACTCAGATATATCTTTTACAACTATTTCACATCCCTTCCCCCCCAATACCAGAAAACAATTCAGAAGAAAAAGAAGAAAGAGGGTCCTAAGTGGAAATTATATAACACATATCTCCTTTCAAAGCTCAGGGATCTTTAGAAACGGGGTGATAGAAAGAGTTTAAGTTCCTGAGATGGTAAGCCAATATGAGACAAGTGTCTTCTGAACACATTAAGTATAGCTGTACACATGAACTCATATAAATAGTGTACTATGTACAAGACGTGTGCAATCCAAAGACAGAAAAATTATACACTCAATGTCCTTTATTTATAGCTGGAAACCCACTATGAGTGAATACATCCCATGTTCCTATTTTTGGGTCTGGCTTACCTCACTCAGGATAGTGTTTTCTATTTCCGTCCATTTGCATGCAAAATTCAAGAAGTCCGTGTTTTTTACTGCTGAGTAGTACTCTAATATGTATATATTCCATACTTTCTTCACCAATTTTTCCATTGAAGGGCATCTAGGTTGTTTCCAGGTTCTAGCTATTACAAACAATGCTGCTATGAGCATAGTTGAGCATATACTTTTGTTGTATGATAGGGCATCTCTTGGGTATATTCCCAAGAGTGGTATTGCTGGGTCCAGGGGTAGGTTGATCCCGAATTTCCTGAGAAACAGCCACACTGCTTTCCAAAGTGGTTGCACAAGTTTGCATTCCCACCAGCAATGGATTTCTAGCTATAAATAAAGGACATTGAGCCTATAATTCGTGATCCTAGAGAAGCTAAATAAGAAGGTGAACCCAAAGAAAAACATAATAGTCATCCTCTTGGATATTAACCTTCATCAGGGGATGAAAGGAGACAGTGACAGAGTCCCACATTGGAGCACCGGAATGAAAACCTAAGGTCGAAATCAGGAACAGAAGGAGAGAGAGCACGAGCAAGGAACTCAGGACCGCGAGGGGTGCACCCATACACTGAGAAAATGGGGATGTTCTATCGGGAATTCACCAAGGCCAGCTGGACTGGGTCTGAAAAAGCATGGGATAAAACCGGACTCACTGTACATAGCGGACAATGAGGACTGCTGAGAACTCAAGAACAATGGCACTGGGTTTTGATACTACTGCATATACTGGCTTTGTGGGAGCCTAGGCTGTTTAGATGCTCACCTTACTAGACCTGGAAGGAGGTGGAAGTTCCTTGGACTTCCCACAGGGCAGGGAATGCTGAATGGTCTTCGGGCTGATGAGGGAGGGGGACTTGATTGGGGGAGGGGGAGGAAAATGGGAGGCGGTGGCAGGGAGGAGGCAGAATTCTTTAATAAATAAATTAATAAATAATAAAAAAAGAAAAAAAAGACAGAAGAAATACTACTATGAAGAAAGAACATGGATTAACAGTTTTGGCCTAAGGCATTGAGCTATGTAAGGAAGAGACAGTTTTATCAAAATGTGATTTACTCTAATTGGTTGACCAATTTCCAGTAGAAGATTAAATATACAAGAATATTTGTGCAATGATACTGGTCTTCAAAGAATTTATACAGGCAAACAAAAAGTTGGGTATGTAAGAAAGTGTCAGAATTGATGAAGGGAGAGAATATGATCAAAATATTATATAAAACTTTCAAGAAAATAATAAAAATATTGTTAAAAAGAGTGCTAAAGGTTAGAGAAGGATGCTTATGAAATGGTGCCTTCTAAATGAAACAGAACTATTGAGTTCCTTTACTAACAGCATCTGTGGTTGCCTGCACAAGATCTAGCTAACACCCTAGCATGTATAAAGAATGAATTAAGATGTGTTCTAGTATTTGAACTTACTTAGTTCCTCAACTTTACACAAGGGATTAAATATATTGAGTAATTTCTTTCTTGTAAGACAAATTATAATGACTCCTAAAATACTTACTTGTGATTTTGAGGGTGGGAAAAAGTGACACAATGTACATGGAGAAGTTAGAGAAAAACTTTATACTTGGAAACAAGAACCTTAACCTGCAGGAATGTTTCAACAATTCCCCAAATTTATTTTTAAGTAATTTTATCAGGCTTATAAAATTATCTCTAAAATAGGATAGCACCTGATCAACTCTTTCTGTTTCACGTGTCAATTAAAATTGAGGTTTCACAATGCAAATTATCTATGGTTAGCAAACTGGACACCAGTCACTCTGGTCTATTTGAATATAACATCTCTGTTTGCTATTTCACTTTTCTAGAATGCCATCTTTGAGAAAGACAGCACTCATTCCATTTCAGACTAAAAATGGAGACCTTTTTGAAAAAACACCTATCTAAATTACTAGTTATTCTTACAGTTACAGGTATGTGCAGTTCTTCAATTATCAGCTTTCCTCCACATTTCTGCTTTTTGTGTAGCATATGCGTATTATTTTAAAAGGTTAGCTAACCCTTAGGGAAAGTCCTGGCTCTTTAGCTGTTATCATTAACTAAACTTACTTCATATTTTTCAAAAACAACATCACAGCTATGCATATCAAAGTCTAGTCTTCAAAGTAAAATCAACATTGAAAATAACTAAGAAGCAAAAATCATAATAAAGAATTTGATATATGGTTATGTAGCAAAATACTAGCAGAAAATATTATTGAATGCCAGATAATTCATTATAATCAAATAGAAAAGTAAAGCAAAGCTTCTTAAGTGACATACATGAAATTACACAACATTGTTTCCATCATATGGAAACCAACCTCACAACCATCCATTTATATAATTATGATCAGAGATAATATAGAGTTTAAGCATAAGATTCGTATTTCTAAATTTTTTTTCTAAGATGACAGCCTATGGTTTGGAATTACCTTTGGCATTGCTGTATAGTTCTTTATTCTGAATTAAAACCGATTTTACCTTAAAGAGAATCCTAGTACTCACCTCGTTCATTAAACTTAAAACATGTGACCTATGGAAACAAGTCTTACTCACCTGAGACAGTGAATTCCACAGGAGCAGGTACAAGAGAGCAACCGCTGAGGGAGTAGGCTGCAGCCACAAATCTCTGCAGATCTGGGCATGAGTCTGGGATGTCCAAGGGAGTAGGACTGATCCAGAAACTTCTGTGGGACTGGTCCCAAGCGAGGAACCTACATGGGAGAGGGCCCAGGCCAGGGATATCTACAGAAACAGGCCTGAGCCAGCTACCTCTACCAAAGCAGATGTGAGTTAGTGAACTCCACAGGAACAAGTACAAGGGAGTGAGGTCTGAGTCAGAGAGCTCTGCAGGATGAGGTGTGAGACAGGGACCTCCAAGTGAGCAGGCCCAAGTCAGGGACATCAGTGGGAACAAGCCTGAGACAGCTACCTCAGTCAGAGCAGGCCTGAGGCAGCAATCTCTCCCAGAGCAGGCCCATGGCAGCAACCTCAGCAGAAACAGCCCCAGACAACCAATTTCCATGAGAGCAAGCCCAAGGGATCCTGGTATTGCAGAGCCACCCCTGGCAGTACTGAGCAACCTCCAGGAGTATACAGTGACCAACAAGGTGACTGGAATCCTGGACCTGACTGCACCATGAGAAGCATCCATCAGAGCCTTGGATCCACTGGAACCTGGAAGATTGATCACCAGAAACATAGAGAGAAGTAACTACACAAATTGGAGGAAAAGATTGGTAGAAAAGGTAAGAACACACAGAACACTACAGAGAGCAATACATCACCAATAAAACTAGTGGCCCTACAACAGCAAGACTTAAAAAACCAAATATAGATGAGGAAGAAGAAAACAATCTAAAAATAACTTTAGAAAAATGTTTGAGACCCTTAAAGAAGAAATGAAAAATTTTATCAAAGAAATGGAGGAACAGACAAACAAAAATTTCGAAGATATCAGCAATTCCCTTAAAGAAAACCAAGAAAAAACAAGCAAACATATGAAAGAAACTATTCAAGTGTTGAAAACTGAGAGGCAGTAAAGAAAACATAAGCTTAGGGAATTAAAGAAATGTAAATTATGAGAAAACAATCAGGTACCACAAATGCAAGCATAAACAGCAGAATACAAAAGCTGGCAGAGAGAATATCAAGTGATGAAGCAACAATAAAGAAAATAGTCTTGTCAGTCAGAGAAAATGTTAAGTAAAATAAAAGCATAAAGCAAAGTATCCAGGAATATGGGACATGGAGAAAAGACTAAACCTAAGAATAATAAGTACAGAAAAAGAAAAAGTTCAACTCAAAAGCACAGAAAATATATTTAACAAAATCATAGAAGAAAACTCAGCCTAATGAAAGATATGCCTATGAAGATACAAAAAGCTTACAGAAAACCAAATAGACTAAATCAAAAAAGTCCCCTTGCCACATAATATCAAAACACTAAACATACAGAATGAATAAATAATATTAAGAGCTGAAAAAAGGTCAAGCAACATACAATGGCATATTTATCATAATTATACATGACTTTTCAATGGAAACAATGAAAACTGGAAGGTCTTGGTCAAGCATTATGATGACTTTAAAAGACCATGGATGCCAGCCCAGACTACTATACCCAGCAAAACTTTCAATCATCATAGAAAGGCAAAACAAGATATTCCATGACTGAACCAGATTTAACCAATACCTAGGCACAATCCAAGCCCTATGCAAAGTACTAGAAAGAAAACTCCAACCCAAGAAACTTGGCTATATCAACAAAAATGTAGGTAATAGATGATCTCACAGCAGCAAATCACAAATAAAGGAAAATCACACAAAATAATGTCACCAATAACAAAAACTAAAATAACAGGAGATAGCAATCACTGGTCATTAATATCCCTTGATACAAATGGGTTCAACTAACCTACAAAAATATACAGGCTAGCAGATTGGCCATGAAAAGAGAATCTGTCCTGCTGAATGCAGGAAACACACTTCAAACTCAAAGGTAGACATTACCTCATAGTACAGATTGGGAAAAATTTTCCAAGACATCACCTCATAGTACAGATTGGGAAAAATTTTCCAATCAAATTAATCTAAGAAAAAAGCTGGTATAGTTAATCTAACAAAATGGGCTTCAAACTAAAATCAATCAAAAGAGACAAAGAAGGCCATTTTCTATTAGTTACAGGAAAAATCCACCAAGAAGAAATCTTATTACCAAACATACAAGCCCTGACTTTATATGTATATACATATCAAGGTGTCCTTGTATATATATCCAAAGCTAAAATCACACATTAAACCCCACACACTAGTAGGGGAAAACTTCACCATCCCATTGTCATGACTGGACTAGTCTGTCACACAGAAAATTAACAGAGAAATTAGGGAACTAACAGATGTTATGACTCAATGAACTTTATATATATATATATATATATATATATATATATATATATATATGTAAAACATTCCATCTAAACATAAAAGAATATACCTTCTTCTCAGCACTCTATGGAACCTTCTCAGAAACTGACCACACACTCAGTAATAAAACAAACCTCAACAGATACAAAGAAGTTGGAATAACCTCATGTATCTTATCAGATCACCATGACTTAAAATTAGAATTCAACAGCCTCATTAATTCCAGAAAGCCCGAAAACACATGGAAATTAAACAATGTTCACCTGAAGCATCAATGGGTCAAGGAAGACATAAAGGGAGAAATTAAATACTACCTAAAATTCACTGAAAATGATGATACGCCATACTCAAATGTATGGGCACAATGTAAGCAATGTTAAGGGGAAAGGTCATAGCACTAAATGCCTACTAAAGAAGCATGCAAAATCCCACACTAGTTAATTAAGAGGATATTTGAAAACTCTAGAACAAAAAGAAGCACATTCATGTTGTGATGACCACAGCTGCTTCCTGCCACTTCGCTAGCTTTATACCCAAAATAATTACACAGAAACTGTATTCTTTTAAATACTGCCTGGCCCATTAGTTCCAGCCTCTTATTGGCTAGCTCTTACATATTGATCTAAGCCATTTCTAATATTCTGTGTAGCCCACGAGGCGGCTTACCAGGGAAGATCTTAACCTGTGTCTGTCTGGAGTGGGAGAACCATGACGACTCTCTGATTCAGCTTCTTTCTCCCAGCATTCTGTTCTGTTTTCTCCACCTACCTAAGGGTTGGCCTATCAAATGGGCCTAGGCAGTTTCTTTATTTATTAACCAATGAAAGCAACAGATTAGAAAGAAATCACTCCCACATCATTTCCCCTTTTTCTGTTTAAACAAAAAAGAAAGGCTTTAACTTTAACATAGTAAAATTACATATAACAAAAGTTATCAAG
>NW_004949169.1:234845-243960 GCF_000317375.1 Microtus ochrogaster | reverse complement strand
CAGTTTCTTGCCCAAATGGCTATCAAACTCCATAAGGAGCCTCTTCAATGCCCATCTTCTTCTTGAAGTAGCTGAGGCTGCCAGGAGCAGACATGTCTCATTGCTATGAAAAACCCTAAGTTATTAAAATATTTTAAATGCCATATTCTGCAGTCTTTGAAAGATATGAAGAATGCCTGTCTGAAATATATCTATGCACATCTAGAAAATCTAACTAACATGGCTATAAGCTTGAATATTATTGATGATTATCCATTAACAACCTATATTTCCTAATTATACATTACATTTTAAAAATTAACTACACAATTATAATACCTTACTCAAGATCAGAAATACATATACATATAACAAAATTGACCTTAAAATCCATACCAATGCAAATTATTCATACCTATATCATTGCCCCCTTTAAATGTAAAAGAACAGTTATAAACAATATTTTGGGAACATGGGCGCAGTTTTTTCTCTCCAAACTGCTTCCTTCTGAATGGGGGCATTGTTAATTAGGTCTTTCATGGTGTAACCTGTGTGCCAGGGTCATCTCAGCCAGTAGTTGAGCAAAGTAATTTTTTGAGGATGTTGACAGCAACCTTTCAGGAGGGCTTGGTCTATCATACCATATTGGGATAGATGCAATCCATAGAGTCTCATACCCTGTGAAAACAAAAGAAGACTCTCTCCAAAGAATCATATCCTTAGACCCAAATTATGAAGTCATACCCTCATGATATCCATTCTGGTTCCACTTGGCAGCCCATATAATGAAATGTCTTTCTGTACTTAGCTCCTTCACAGTCAAAAATTTTAAAGAAAGCACAATAATACAAAGAATCTAGACTCTGTGAATTTTCCATTTTTACGTGGCTTATTTTTCTTTATTTCTTTTAATCTGTAAATATCTGTACTCTGTCTCTTTAAAGACTTTACCCTTTTTTTAAGACATTAACTTTATTCTGTATATTCTTTTTCTTCTCTCTCCCAAGCCTACGTACATTCATCCAACAGTGTCTGAATTCTATTGTGAATCTGTAATTTTTTTTTTTTTTACTATCCAGGAGCATTTCTTAAAATGTTAAGCACTTCTTAAAAACTTAAGTTGCACCATGTAGAGGTAATACGGTACCACCTGTATCCTGCCCAGTCTAAACTTTAACTCCGCTGTTATCACAGTAATTACGTTAGTTCCTGCTTGAGACCAGCTCAGTTCAGCATGGCAGAGCTGAGCCGCTCCTGCCTCAGATCCATTTGGTGCCCCTGAGCCATACACAGTTCCCGGCACACAGTAGTCCACATTGCCATCAAGCAAGCTGTAGCACTTTACTCCAAATGCTCCATTCAAAAGCACTGTCTCCAGCAGGAGCCAGAAAGAGATCGCAATGGCAGCACAGCCTAGAAAGCTGGCATTTTAAAACAACCAGTTTTTTCCTGCTGCTGAGTCAGGACAATTTCAAAATGGAGGATGTACCATTTTGTGCTACTCCTGGGGCCGCCAGGTAGGAGCGGCACTTAGCACTTTAATTCTGAGACTGAGCGTGCAGCACAGAAACTCTTTTCATCCAAGTTACATCCAAATCTGACACGCAGAGCACTGCACAGTCTGAAAACACATCTCTGTATGTCAGCAGGTATCTGCCATGCTCTTCCGCCTGCCTAAGCCTGATTCTGCCATCTGCCCAGGTGCAGGTGGGGAGCGCTGAGCCATCAGCGTGGTCTCAGAGCATTCTCCTTCCGATCCCAAGTGGGAACACAAACATCTAGTCCCGTAAAAGCCATTGAAATGCTTTAAAGCCAGAGTTTGCACTGGCAGCACAGCCCCAAGAAGCTGCACTTTAAAATGACACGGTGCTTTTTCTGCTGCTGTTGCTGAATCAGGAAATCTCTCTACAGCATGCCACCAACAAACAGCAAAAGTCTGTGTTAAACTCTCTCTCCCTTATTTTTAAGCCTTCTCAGGTTTTTAAGTGGATTTAGTCCTTCACGTCTGGGCGCCACTCTGTTGTAGGGAATGGCGGGGCTGTGTCCTGCCACCTGGCTAGCTTTACCCGAAATAATTACAAGGAAATTGTATTATTTTAAACACTGCTTGGCCCATTAGTTCTTATATATTGATCTAACCCATTTCTAATAACCTGTGTAGCCCACGAGGTTGCTTACCATTGAAGATCTTAACCTGCATCTGTCTGAAGTAGGAGAATCATGGCTGCTCTCTGACTCAGCTTCTTTCTCCCAGCATCTGTTCTGTCTACTCCACTTACCTAAGGGATCGCCTATCAAAATGTACCAAGGCAGTTTCTTTATTAGCCATTGACCTTCCTCCTTCACACTCACACAAAAGAACTAGATGGCAGGATATAATCAAATTGAGTTCTGTTCTTGTCTTTGCAGGAAAATACTCATCTTCAAAAGGTCAAAAGACCCTGGACATCTAGGTGCCTAAAGAGAAAATGTTAATTACCCAGATAAACTCATCAAACAAAGAGAATTATGACATAGGAGGACTTCTCGTCTGAGGGTAAGAATCTCAAAACAAACTGAAATAATAATTATGATTCACTTAGAAATCAAACCTGGCTGTGGAGTTTCACACTGGCTCTGCCCTTCTCTAAATCCAAGCAAGTTTTTAAAACAGAAATTCAGAGTTTCTGTCTCATGTCAGGAACCATGATATGGGACAGAAAAAAAAATACATTAGGAAAAAATGTATTTTCTTCATACCTATTTTTGTTTTTATTATACCTTTTATTGAATATATATGTGCGTGTGTGTATGAATAATCTTTAAGTTTTCCACAATGAAAAATAAATTTCCCTGCATTAATCTTTGAAGTTTCTAGAAAGATGATGGGACCTTACAACAACTCCATTTGGTTGGTATGACATCATGATGCCGATAGTGCTACTATAAGTCATGTTTTGGGTATACTGAAGATGGTTCCAACTTGGTTAATTGAAATGGTGCACCTTTTTTTTTTACAATGTTCTGGCCTGAAATCAAAAAAGAACCTCAGGAAAAACACTACCAAATACTCAGAGACTATTTGCAATTATACCAGACAGTAATCTTGGAGCATAACCATAATTTTCTTTCATTGGATCTCATAAAAATAACATCACCCCCATAACAGCCAGAAGTAATTGTTGTTAGAATTCAATAATATTTTAACTTTTCAAGTAATATCTTTAGTTTTCAGAAATTTTACATATAAATACATATGCGCATGTTGTATTTACTAGTTTAATATTATGTTTTGACTAATCAAACTTGTGTTTCTCATTGGAAATATATGCAAAGGAAATGTAGGTATTTTATGGTGGTTGAATTTTCTGGGGAGTCTACAAGGAATGGAAATATAAATAAAAATGTTTATTGTATGATAACAGATGGAGAACAAAAAATGGGAGTACAGAATTAGACATAAGGAGCTGTCAGAGCATAACAGTCTTGATAAAAATTTTGACAGTGCAACTGGGGGCTTCAGAGTGAAGATTAATCAGCAAAGATGTTATTACAAGGATGTTCTTTAAGCGCTTCTATAATCACTTTGCTTGTTTGGTTCACTACCCCAGCAACTGAAGGAAGCATATGCAGAGATCCACAGCTAAACACTAGGCTGAGCAATGGGAGTCCAGTTGAAGAGGAAGAGGAAGGATTGTAGGAGGCAGGGGTCAAGATCATGACAGGGGAACCTACAGACAGCTAACCTGAGCTCATGGGAGTTCACAGGTTCTGGACTGACAGTTATGGAGTCTTCATGGGACATATCTAGTATGTCTGAATGTGTGTAACAGTTCTGGAGCTTGATTTGCTTGTGCGTCTCCGAATGTTGGGATCAGAACTTATACCTCAAGCTTGAGTTGGCTTTTGAGAACCCATCCCCCAGGCAGAGTTGCCTTGTTCACCCTTGATTCAGAGCTTGGTCCTGCCTCAACTTGATGTACCATGCTTTACTGACTTTCATGGGAGGCATGCCCATTTCTGAATGGAGATAGAGGAGGAGTGAATGGGGGAGGGAGTAGAAAGAAGGTGGGGAGAGGGAACAGGAGAAAAGGAAGAAGGGAAGGCTATAGTATGTATGTAAAATAAATTTTAAAAATTAATAAAAAGGAAACAATAAAAACACAATGGCCATAAAGATGATGACAAATGTTTTCTTGGTAAAAAGTATTCAGCTAGCTGTATTTTCTTGGTGATATAAGTTTAGAAATATCTTTCTTATTTTTTAATGCTAAGAATCTCAAAAATGATGTATGATAATATTATTTCTAGACCAGGCTTTTAAACTCTAGGTTTTTGTTCCCTCACTAGAATGTGTTTAGTTTTAAATAATGTAAAGTTATTTAAAATTTAAAGCTATTTTCATATAAAATGTACAGTTTATTGAATAGCTTATTTATGAGATTAAGGAATATAAATATTATAAAAATATACCTTAAAATTTAAAATGCATACATTTATTTAAATTATCACTTTATTTTTATATTATATAATTGCCACTAAGGGAGGAGTCACATTTATAAGAAAAAGAATTAAAATAGTTTTGGAAGCATGACTCAGTAATAAAATTAGTGAAGACAAAGCTTAAAAAGTCACATTTAACTTTAAAATTGATATACCTTACATTTGAATTCTATCTAAGGTATGAAAAGTTAAACCCCTTAAGTTACTATTTTTTGTAATGTATGTTTAAATTCTCTCTTAAAAGGGATAATAAAATTGGGAATAAATATATTAAGTTGTTTTTAAGAGCAACAACAATGAAAATTATTTGTCATTACAATAGAAATATGAAACTCAAATCAATCCTGAGAAAAATTTGGAAAAACTATTCAAATTTATTAACTTTTAAACCAATAAAAAATATTTTTAAAAAAATGAATCAAAATCAACTTTAATTCTCACATTGTACTTGAATGATTCCTTCTTCTTGATTTAGACAGACACAAAGAGATTTAACAGTGCACTTTGTAGTACAAAGTAAAAAGTAGGATTTTAGGGTAGAGTGATTGATTTTAAATAATGTTCATTTAAAGATAGGAGAGTCAATATTTAGTGCTGGTAAATGCCAATTTCAATAATTCCCCTCCTCTCTTTAAGGAATACCTTGTCCCAAGCCAATTCCAAGAATTCTTATGCTTAGGCCACCTGTCACTTTTCAATATGTCTGAGAAAAGTATCTAAAATGAATTCACACTGAGGTGTTGATGACTATATCAGTGTGGTTTCTTCACATGCATCTCCTATTTCTAACTGTGAGTTACTTGAAGGCAAGAGTCATATTTTATTCATGATTTTTTAGGACCTCATATGGTGCTATGGTTGGGCACAGTCTCTAACCCAATAATTCAACAAAAATAATTTCTTTTCAAAATGCCAAGAAACCCATCTTTCCTTATTTTGAAACTTCAAGCTATTTTGTACACTGTAAAATGAGATCTGAAGTAATACAAAGGGATAATAAAAAATAAAAAAAAATATGAGGGATGACCAAGAAAGGAGAGAGAATGTTGGAATGAATTTGATGTAAGAAGAATTATGTAAGGCTGATTTATGATAAGTTATTGCCCTTTAATAATCAAAGAAATGTTTGAAAAAGGAGGACAATGGAATGTGTTGAGGATTCATACAGATGTTCTTCTTGATATTTACACATACCACATAATCATTAGGTGTTACAAAGCCTGTGTCACACATAGAAAATCTGAGATTTACAGAAATAGCTAAGATCATGTAAGAGGAAAAGGAAGACTCTATACAGGAATGCATGACATTCATGTATTTCTAAAATACTATGAAAGAATAAAAGTGCCTAAATGTACCCGCCCAGCTGGTCCAGTTATTCCAGAGTCTGAAGAGGCGCTACTTGAATGAACATGGGCGAGAGAGAGGAATGAGACCAAGCAAGATCTTCTGTCAAAGTCTCCAATTATTAGCGTAATGGTAGCGGCTTATATAGCCCTTGAATGATGAGTTTTCCTTGGGGTGGGGGGTAGGAGTAAGAAGGAATTTTGCCGTGGTAGCAAAGGTCACTAGTCAGCACACCTGGTGTAAGCAGAAACATTCCTTTTTGGCTTCATTAACAAACAGCTTTAAAGGTCATTGGGATGTGGGGTCTCTCTGCAAATATTCTTAGGACAATGGTCCCTGCTATCAAGATAGTTGGGATGTGAGGCAGGTTCCGTTAGCAAACAGCTCTCAAGGTAGTGGGACTTTCTGCAGACATCCTTAGGACAATGGTCCCTGCTATCATCTTTGGGACAAGGGTCCCTGACACCCAAATGATGACTAACATCTGTAAATTGAACACTCAAGAGATATAAACAGAAAAAATTCCCAGGAATCTAAGGCCAGTCTTGAATACATGGTATCTTCCAGAAAAGGCAATATTAGTGGGACAAGTAACAAAATAACAAACAGAAATGCTATTGAGAAAAAACAAAAATCATTAAAATATAAGGAAAATGAATTCTAGTATTTCATTCTATGATATATTAACAATTTAATCAAATTTTCTAGCAATTTTGGGTACATAGAATACAAATAGAATTCTGTAGCCCCCTTTTCACTTGGATTTTACATGATTAATTTTATAGCTTGATGGGATTTAAGAACTGCATACTATTTTATACCTAATATTACAGTATTTTTCAAAATTAGTTCATTTCTACAAAATTACTCTACACTTTCCTTATTAATTCTTCCACCTGTACTCTGCATTCTTGAAAGTACTGAATTAGTTCTATTCTCTAACTTAAATGAAATCATACACTACATGGTCTTTTAGACTGTTGTCAATGGCATGATGTTAATTTCCTCATGTGTCTTTTATGATTCACTAGATTATTTGTTCCTAACATTGATGTATACTCTATTGTATAATTGTAGCACAGTTGGCTTAAACATTTAAATACCAAGAGATATATTTATTACTTACTCATTTTGGAAACTGTGAAAAAGTAGTTCACTAAAGTATCATGTGGAGGCCTTTAGTTGTGTGTTTGTTATGTGTATCTGTGTGTGCAAATATGCTTCTCATAAGCATGCACAAAGTGGCAAGAGGGGGTACCAGAAATCTTACTACATCACTTTGAAACAATTGATCTCAACCTGTGGGTTACAAACAGTTTGGGGGTCACATGTCAGATATCATGCATATCCAATATTTATATTATGATTCATAAGAGTAAAAAAAATTGCAGTTATGAAGCAGCATCAAAATATGTTTATGGTTGGGTTCACCACAATAAGAGAAATTGTATTAAAGGGTCAAGGCCTTAGGAAATTTAAAAACCATTATTCTATATTTCTTTATTTTATATTGTAGTTTTGAAACTTTCCTGATTCTTTGTCCCTATCAAATCCCCTTCAAGGCCCCTGCCTCCAGTGCTTCCCATGTCTTCTTCCAAAGTTTCAACTTGATAGCTTCTTTTTCTTTTAATAATATTATTACAGACCAGGAGATCCATTATTGGGGTGAGTTTTGGACATGCGGCAGCAGCCCGAGACAGGGAACTCAGACATTCCTCATCCTCCCTATACTTCCTGGGCTTCCTGCTGAGCATATACTCCCAGCATACTGCTTCTCTCTTCCTATCTCACCCAGCTTGTATCCAGAACCCTCCCCATTTCTGCCTCCCTTCCCTCTTGGGGCACTGGGCCCGAATCCTGAGGTCAACATAGTGAGCAGGAGCTCCTTTGTTTCAATAGCCTGCCTGCAGCAAGCAAGGTAGGCACTTTGTTTACAAGCTACCCACCCAGCACAGAGATCTGATCTCGGCACCAGGAGATATATCCCTCAAGCACCAGGAGAGCCATCACTGGGGAGTGCCATCACTGGGAAGGTAAATCAGTAGGCAAAGAGACCTGATCCTGTAAAAGAAGATCCATAGAAGAGCATTCAGAGGAAGAGATGGGCAGGTGCCAATGTAAGAATTCACCCAACAATCTGAAAAGCAACATGAAACCAGCAGAACCCAGCGACCTCTCAAGAGGAGGACATGAACACCTTAATCAAGAAGAGTTGAAAAAAACTGACTTTATGAAAGTGATTGATGCCCTTAAACAGCATGTAAAAAATGCCCTTATAGAAATGGATGAGAAGTATAACAGAAAGTTTGAAGAATTGAATAAATCAGTGAATGATACCCTAGGAAACCAAGGAAAAACAATCAAACAGATAATGGAAACAGTTCATGACTTGAAAACTGAAATGGAAGCAAAGAAGAAAACACAAACAGAGGGCTGACTGGACATGGAAAATCTAGGAAAATGAATAGAGACTACAGAAACAAGCATAACCAGCAGAATACAAGAGATAGAAGAAAGAATCTCAGATTCTGAAGATACCATAGAGAAAATAAACGCACTGATCAAAGAAAACAGCAAGTCCAAAAACTCTCATCACAAAACATTCAGGATATATAGGATACAATAAAGAGACCTAACCTAAGAATAATAGGAGTAGAAGAAGGAGAAGAAGTGCAGCTCAATGATCCAGAAAATATATTTAATAAAATTATAGAAGAAAACTTTCCCAACCTAAAGAAAGATGTACCGATGAAGGTTCAAGAAGCATACAGAACACTGAATAGGCTAGATCAAAAAAAAAAAAAAAAAAAAACCAAACAGCCCTTCGCCATATAATAATCAAAACACATAGCATACACAATAAAGAAGAAAAATTAAGAGCTGCAAAGGAAAAAGGCCAAGTTACTTATAAAGGAAAACCTATCAGACTTACAGCTGACTTGTCTATGGAATCCATGAAAGTCAGAAGGTCCTGGGTAGATGTACTGCAGAACCTAAGAGACCATGGATGCAAGCCCAGACTAATATACCCAGCCAAGCTTTTGTTCACTCTAAATGGAAGAAAACAAAATTGTCCAGGATAAAAACAAATTTAAACAATATGTAGCCACAAATCCCGCCTTACACAAAGTAATAGAAGGAAAATCACTAACCAAGGAGTCCAACAATGACCACAATAACTCAAACATATAGAGACCCTTCACCAACACAAATCAAAGAAGGGAAACACATAAACTCTACTACTAAAAAAGTGACCGGAGTTAACAACCACTGGTCATTAATATCACTTAATGTCAATGGACTCAAC
>NW_004949169.1:212290-222720 GCF_000317375.1 Microtus ochrogaster | reverse complement strand
TGAAAAAATTCAACATCCCTTTATGTCTTGGAGAGATTAGGGATACAAGGGTCATACCTAAATATAATAAAAGCTATTTACAGCAAGCCAACAGCTAACATCAAATTAAACAAAGAGACAGAGACCCATATTGGAGCACCAGACTGAGCTCCCAAGGTCCCAATGAGGAGCAGAACAAGGGAGAACATGAGCAAGGAAGTCAGAACCACGAGGGGTCCACCCACCCACGGAGACAGTGGGGCTGATCTATTGGGAGCTCATCAAGGCCAGCTGGACTGTTACTGGAAAAGCATGGGATAAAACAGGACTCTCTGAATATGGCGGATAATGAGGGCTGCTGAGAAGCCAAGGACAATGACACTGGGTTTGGATCCTACAGCATGTTCTGGCTTTGTGGGAGCCTAGCCAGTTTGGATGTTCACCTTCCTAGACATGGACGGAGGGGGCAGGACCTTGGAATTTCCACAGGGCAAGAAACCCTTTCTGCTCTTTGGACTGGAGAGGGAGAGGGAGAGGAGTGGGGGGAGGGAGAGAAGGGTAGGAAGAGGGGGAGGGAAATGGGAGGAGGCAGAAACTTTTTTTTTCTTTTTCTCAATAAAAAATTTAAAAAAAAATAATACTGTTACAAATGTGTGTATGCACAAATACATGATTATAAGTAGCTAATTCTATTTTTGTGGCTAGTACATCTATGATTTCAAGGTTAACAGGAAGGTTAGTTATCTTCCCAAAAGTCATGAGTTGATTGTAGTTATTTCTCTGGGATTGAGCACATGAAATATTATTGTTTCTACACTATAATGTCCACCAATACTTCCAATATTCTAGTCTTCTTAATGCAGCCATTTATAATAATAATCATGTCACAGTAGACTGTCTGGTATCTAACTCTTACAATCTTTCCACCCTTCTTTCCACGATATTCCCTGAGATATAGATATAGAAACTGTAATGCAGATGTATCCTCTGATGCTAGTATACCCATGATTTTGATAAGTCTACCAGGTGACCCAGGAATACCATTAGTTAGCATATCCACAAAGGATTTAATATCTTATTTCACAATCACCCAACAATGTTCATTGACTCCCTATTCCCAATATCCATAAAATGGAAATAACACAAATGTCCTTCAACGAAAGGAATAATATAATTGTCATACATATGCACAGTGCAATATTATTCAACTGTAAAGAAAAATGAAATAATGCAGTTAAATTGTTGTATTTAGAAAATTTATATTGAATGAAGCAACCTGAGCACAGAAAGAAAAATACCCCATGCTTTCACTCTCATTTGTGGTTCTTAACATCATCTCCTTAGATGTGATTATATTACATGGAATAACAACAGAAACCAGGACCACAGGCAAAGTAGTAGGAGGCTTGAGAAAGGAATTACAAGATGTAAGTGTTATGAATTGACAGACAAAAAAATTGGAAGGGATCTAACTGTGCTGGATATATGGAGGATACTATATGAAAAGCAGAGACATAAGACAGATAACTTTTGATAAAGCCTCAAGGAATCATGTTATTTTTTATTTATCTAAAATGAAAATATTTATATCTAGTCTTAGCTGTTGTTCTACTGCTGTGAAGAGACATCAAAACCATGGCAACTCCTATAAAAAGTGAACCGTTGGCTTCAGTTTAAGAAGATTAATTCTTTATTATTATGGCAGAGTATAGGCAGGCATAGTGCTGGAGAAGTAATGGAGAGCTACATCCTTGTCTGTATTCAGAGAAAGAAAGAAAGAGAGAGAGAGAGAGAGAGAGAGAGAGAGAGGGAGGGAGGAAGGAAGGAAGGAAGGAAGGAAGGAAGGAAGGAAGGGCAATGCTGACCCTGACATTAGATTTTAAAATCTAAAAAAAACACAAAAAACAAAAACCCAGTAGCATACCTATTTCAGCAAGGACTCCTCTACTCCTAAAAGGTCACACCTGTAAATACTTGTAATCTTTTTAAACAATTCCACTCCATGATGACCAACCACTGAAATATATGAGTCTATGGAGCCACTCTCATTCAAATCTCTATAGATATATGATGATAGATAGATAGATAGATAGATAGATAGATAGATAGATAGATAGATAATAGAAGAACTAATAATAAGCATATACTAACAAAGAAACACACACCATGCATAAGTGAATGATTTGTTAGGTTAGTCTCAATGACTGCTAAAACAATATAGACTGTTGATATAGCCCTTGGTTGTGTTTCAGGCTTTTATAACAGGCTCCTATAACTGAACAAACTACACACTTATAACATAGGACTCAGACAATTCATTCTTGATCCGATCAAAAACCTTCTTTTGTGTAGTCTAGCTTATAATATTCAAGAAAATACTATGCATGCTGCCAAGATAGTGGAACAATTAAACATTTCTACCCAGCTGCAAAATCTCTAAACTATGACAATCATCAACAAGGCAATATATTCATAAGGGTACAAGTAATTGCACTTTCGTGTCAGTGCCAACCAACAGCTGTTTAATTAGATTAAGGTTCACTCTTCAGGAAGAAAATAATGCCTGGTACTGGAAATCTATCAAGCTTCCCATGACTAATAAAGTCATGAAACTTAGAGAGACTTCTATCATAACCAATTGGCTAGAGCAGCATAATTATGTGCTACACCAAAGTCTTGTCCTTATGGCTACAGATAAGTGTAGCTACCACCCCTCTTTAAAAAACTGTTTCTTCATATGAATTTGAGAACATCACAGAAAACGATAACTGACCAATTGCATAGTTGTTGTATTACGAGAGGTCGGGCTGTGTCCCTGGCACCCAGCTGCCCGCACAGCTAGCTTTACCCGAAATAATTACACTGAAACTGTATTCTTTTAAACACCGCTTGGCCCATTTCTATCTAGCCTCTTCTAGGCTAGCTCTCACACCTGGACTAGCCCATTTTTAATAATCTGCTGTAGCCCACGAGCCGGCTTTCCAGGAATGATCTTAACCTGCGTCTGCCTGGAGTGGGAGAACCATGGCGACTCACTGATTCAGCTTCTTTCTCCCAGCATTCTATTCTGTTTTCTCCGCCCACCTATTTTTAACCTATGAGGGCCAAGCAGTTTATTGCTTAACCAATGAAATCAACAGATTGATATATGACACTCCCACATCACATAGTTAAATCCATTTTCATAGTGATGATAAAATTTTATCTTCACTGTTGTTGAATTACATTTCATAATTTATTCAGAACATATTTTCTTTATTTATTTTTTGAGGGAAACCAAATCTTACTCCAAAATTCTACTATTCTGAATAATGTCACAATAAAAATAAATCTCTTTGGGAAGAAATATTCTGGGTATATATTCAGAATTTATAACATTAGATCATACATTACTTTTATTTTTGTGTCTGAGAAACCTCCGTAATCATGTGCATATTGGGTATGACACTTTATATTCTAATTTGTACTTAATAATAGTCCATCTTAATTCATACCCTACCAAGAATTTGTTGTCATTTGTTGGCTTGGTGTCAGCTTTTTGATTGTTGTGACAAAATGCAAATATTCCTTTAAGATATATTTTCCTCATGGGTAAGAGAATTGACCATGGTATTTTTGTGAAACATCCTAAGGGATTGGCTGCATAAAGATGAAACTGAATATCTTTTTCCAAAAACTGAATGTCAGAAACTCACTGAAGTGGACAATGCATGAAAGCTCTGTAGTTTATATTAGAGGTTCATAGCTACAAATGTAGCTGCCGATGCTGTGAGCAAAAAAAATGGAAGGATTGTGTGGTCCATATCAGTGATAGAAATGATAAGCAAGGTTTATCTCTTAATCAAAGTTTCTTGACATTCTGCATAGTGCCCCTGGTTTTGACTCATAGGGATTTTTATAGACAAAGATGAACTGGAGAGAAGATGTGAAAGTCTGTTCATGGATTTTGGCATTTACAGCTATTACTGTGACCTGGTTGCTATTGTCAAAAAGAGCTAGCAGATTCCACAAGCTTTGCAATCTCTTTAAAGAAGATTATATCTGCCACAATATTGTCGTCTAGTCCTCAAACAAAGATAGTAAGAATCCCAGTTCCACACATACAAAATACAGAATGGTGTCATGCAGGAAAATGGCAGCATACTGCTTTGAAGAAATAATGGATTAAGAAAGAGAAGGTGGAGAGTACACATTTTGCAAAGAAAATAGAGAAAAAGAAAAGTACCAAGAAAAGGCTGCCAAAAGGTGTATCTGTTCTCACTGAGAGATTCTACTTCTGAGTCCAGTCAAATCTAGCTCTTTAGTAGTAACCAACACTCTTATGTATCAAATGCTATTATATTTAATTCAAATCCTTGACCTTGAAACAAACTGTCCACACTTATTTTATTCATTCTTTTAAATTCCTTCCAACTAAGTACTATCTTATCTAAAATATGTTATACAATACCATATAAGACAATTTATGGGTATATATGGTTATTGAGAATATGTAGTCAGTGTACATATAAAGTACTTAAACAGTGATTTGGGAGCAGAAAAAAATCAAATAAAATAAAATCTTACAAATTGTATTGCATTTTCAAAAGTACATAATTTAAAACTTTGATGAATTCTAAATCAATTCCCACTAGAAGTAGTATGTGATAAGTCCCTATTGGAGATATCATAAACTTTGATTTAAGGATATAGACAATTCAATTTCAAAGTAATCAGGAAAGTTTCTACATTCTAGTGTCTTTACATAGTGCCAGAAGGTCATGTACAGATTTTTGGTGGGGAAAAGACAACAATAATCTTACCATGCACAAGACCATGCATACTATAATGCTGACCTGTCAGGCAAGATGTTCCCACTTGTCCAATGTTGGCATGATTGCTATGGGGATAACTAGCTACATTCTGATAGCTTTTGAGAGTTTCTCCACAGGAAAAATTTATGCCTGTCAACCTAAACCTGGTCATATATCCTTGGATGGGGAGGTCATAAATTCTAACATGGAACCTACTACTATTCGTTTGTTGAGTGGGTATTTTATCAGTCTACCTTTTAATTATTTATAATTATATCTGTAGATAAGAGCTGCACTTACCTTTGGTCTGAGAAACTTCTTTTATCAATAGATT
Organism: Microtus ochrogaster; assembly: GCF_000317375.1. Taxonomy (NCBI): domain Eukaryota; kingdom Metazoa; phylum Chordata; class Mammalia; order Rodentia; family Cricetidae; genus Microtus; species Microtus ochrogaster. The sequence goes on along the minus strand of NW_004949169.1, from coordinate 217,614 downwards.
TGAAAGTCAATGTGGTGAATATAGTTAACTCTGGATGTTCATATGTGAGAATTATATATAAACTGCATCCATTAAAGGATTAGAGAATACCATAGAAGAGGAAGCATAAAGAACATAAGTGTTGGAAGATGGTAAATAGTTGTGAAATGCTGACTTATATACAAGACATGGTTTTTGCACATACCAACTCACAAGAGTTGTGGCTAAATCTAACTTGAAAAAAAAACTGCATAGATAACGAAGGGTTATTTGAGGTGAGGAAGTAAGTGTGAACTAATAAATTTCTAGAGAATAAAGATAAGTTAATATGTAAATGTTAAAAAGAGGAGCACCATTAAATTACAACTCAAGAACTGTGCACTTGGTTAAAACTAGTTTCACTATGTGCAAGGTTTTAATCATGAAAGTTCAAAATCATTTTAAAAGAGAGATAATAAAGGAAGAATGCTTCTGAGAGAGTTCCCTCATGAAAAGAAGTTTGTATTTCTTTATTGATATTCTCTAAGCACGCAGAACACACTGGAACTGTCATAGAGGCTGAATACATCTCAGTCTGGCAGAAGGACTTGGTTTACAGGTATGGACAATGCAAGAATGAGAGAGAGTCATACGGGTTTCTTCTCTAGAAAACTAAGAAGCAAAATATCATGGTGTCAAATTATCTTCAAAAAGGCCCTGAGAGGTCATCTATAAAACTGAGAATGTGAAGCCACGTTAGAGTGCATAACTTTAAATGGTGGAAATTCAAAAAAAAATGTGGATGCCTTCTGAGGAAAGATGAAGACACAGAGTGAATTAACAAAAGATGTAGGTAACAGAGCTGTTCAATTCTGTTGAAGAGCAACTGATTCAACAACCACTTCCAGATTCTAGAGAGAGTTCAGCAAAATTTGATGTTTGTCATTATTTATTTGGAATATGCTTTTGCACATTTTTTTCTTGCTATTTCCCTAATTCCTTTCTCTTTGGATTGGAAATATTTACTTTATGTCACATATTAGAAGTGCTTATCTTTCGTTTTTCACTTCATAGAAGCTCATAATTAAGATTACCCAAGACTTGGGTAAAAGACTGCACTCAGCTTTTTGAATATTGTTATAGTTGTTATATTCAAAGAGGAGTATTGAGGGTAGAGTGAATATATTTTGTGTTATAAGACAGTCTTCAAGCTCTCAGAAAAAGACATTTAAAGTTATGGGTAAAAAGTGATGGAATACATTGTCGAGTAGACAAAAGAGTGATTTTTGTTAGTTAATCTTTTTTAATTAATTTTATTGAGTTATACACATTTCTCTGCTCTCCTCCCTGCCTCTCCCCTCCCTTTCAACCCTCTCTCATGGTCCCCATGCTCCCAATTTACTCAGAACTTCTTGTATTTTACTACTTCCCATGGAGATTAGATCCATGTATATCTCTCTTATTATCCTCATTGTTGTCTAGTTTCTCTGGGATTGTAATTTGTAGGCTGGTTTTCTTTCCTTTATCTTTAAAAACCATGTATGAGTGAGTATAAATGATAATTGTTTTCTTGGTCTGGGTTACCTCACTCAATATAATGTTTTCTAGCTCCATCCATTTGCGTACAAATTTCAAGATGTCAATATTTTTCTCTCCTGTGTACTCCATTGTGTAAAAGTACCACATTTTTTTATGTGTCAATATTTTTCTCTCCTGTATACTCCATTGTGTAAAAGTACCACATTTTTTTATTCATTTTTTGGTCAAGGGGCATCAACATCGTTAGTCATTAGAGAAATCCAAATCAAAACAACTCTGAGATTCCATCTTACACCTATAAGAATGGCCAAGATCAAATCACTGTTGAAAACTTATTGTGGGGTAAAGGGAACAGTTCTGCATTGCTGGTGGTAGTGCAAGCTGGCACATCACATTTGGATATCTGTATGATGATTTCTCAGAAAATTAGGAAACAACTTTCTTTAAGACCCAGCAATACCACTTTTGCATATATATCCAAAGGATGCTCAATCATATCATAATGACATGTGCTCAACTATGTTCATAGCAGCACTGTTTGTCATAGCCAGAACCTGGAAACAACCTAAAGGCCCCTTGATGGTCAATCCCAAATGCAAACTTGGCTAGATGTAGAATCACCTAAGAGACAAATTGACTATATCTATGAGAATTATCCACAGATATTTATTTTTATTATTTTTATTGAGCTCTTTACTTTTCTTTGCTCCTCTTCCTACCTCTCCCTTCCTCTTCAGCCCTTTCCCAAGGTCCCCATGCTCCCAATTTACTAAGGAATTCTTGTCTTGCCTTTTTCTACTTACCATGTATATTAGATCTATTTATATCTCTCTTAGGGTCTTCATTATCTAGATTCTCTGGGATTGTGATCTGTGGGCTTGTTTTCTTTGCTTTATGTTTAAAAATCACTTATGAGTGAGTACATGTTATAATTGTATTTCTGTATCTGGGTTACCTCACCCAAAATGTTGTTTCCTAGCTCCATCCATTTTCCTGCAAAATTCAAGATGTCATTATTTTTTTCTGCTGTGTAGTATTCAGTTGTGTAAATATACCACATTTCCCTTATCCATTCTACTGTCAAAGGGAATTTAGGTTGTTTCCAGGTTCTGGCTATGACAAACAATGCTGTTATGAACATAGTTGAGCACATGTCCTTGTGACATGATTGAGCATCCTTTGTATATATACCCAAAGATGGTATTACTGTGTCTTGAGGAAGGCTGTTTCCTAATTTTCTGAGAAATCACCACACTGACATCCAAAGGGGTTGCACCAGTTTGCATTATCACCAGCATTGCAGGAGTGTTCCCTTTACCACACAACCTCTCCAGTATAAGTTATTATTGGTGTTTTTGATCTTGGCCATTCTTACAGGTGTAAGATGGAATCTCAGAGTTGTTTTGATTTGCATTTCTCTGATGACTAAGGGTGTTGAACATGTTCTTAAGTGTCTTTCACCCATTTTAGATTTCTCTGTTGAGAGTTATCTGTTTTGGCTGGTACTCCATTTTTTATTGGATTATTTATTCTTTAGATAACCAATTTATTGAGTTCTTTGTATATTTTGGAGACCAGACATCTCTCTGATGTGGGGTTAGTGAACATTGTTTCCCATTCTGTAAGCTGTCTTTTTTTTCTTATTGACTGTGTCCTTTTCTTTGCAGAAACTTTTCAGTTTCAAGAGTCAGCCACACTGAACCTTATAGAAGAGAAGGTGGGAAGTACACCTGAACGTATTTGTACTGGAGACAACTTTCTAAATACAACCCTAGCTGCACAGACATTGAAAGAAACAATTAATAAATGGGACCTCTTGAAACTGAAAAGCTTCCATAGATATTTATATGAGACACAATGACCCAGCTTTTACATGTGTGATACTTTCTGATAGACTGAAGTTAAGGACTAAATATTATACTTTCTGACTATGGGCATATTATCATTAATGAACTCATGTTCTTCTAGAATTCTTTCTGGTCTTGATAGACTGCATACTTTTTAAACTATGCCAAATCAATACTTATTTCTTTGCTGCTTTATGAAGTATTTTCATCACAGACATGAGAAAAGAAACTAATACAAATTATCAGGTTTTTTTGAGGGGTGCGCTATAAGGTGTATTGTTAAATTCTTCATGTTTCTTTAATTACTAATCTTTATAAAATGCCTTAAAATGTTTCTTCATAGGTTGACCTTGAACCTGGAGTAGGTTGACATTCCTTTTTTGTCTTTTCTGGTTTAGGGAGCTCTTTCACACACAGATATTTCATTTTTCACTGCTTTTGATTATGTTGCCATTCGATGATTTCAGTTTCATGTGGTGATGTGAATTAGGCTTAAGTAAGCTTATTCTAATAGAAATCCAAATATACCAGTATGTATATTCATTTACAGAATATTCTCCTCTTTGACTCTGATAGAAAAAGTTATCAATAAATTACAGAACACAGAAACTGCTACACCAAGCAGTGTTAGCATTATTCCAAGAAAATATGTTTATAGTACTCTAAAATTTGATTATCTTCATTATCATTCTTCTTAGCCCACCTCTGTGGGTTTATTTTACAATTTGTCTAATGACAACTTTACCTAATGTAAACTTAATCTGGAGGAATATGGTTACTACAGCTAATGTATTATTTTCCCTTAAGAGTTAGAAGAGTTGAAAATAATAACACTACTTTTGCTGTGGGAGCTCCTTCTGCTCATTCATCCAATAGCCATTGAGATACCAGCCCAGATACTATGGGCCTGAAGCCCTAAGATGGATGACCTAAAAGTACAGAAGTACTTTGGGTGACTGTACAGGCAGTGAGATGTCTCTGTCAATTCGAGAGTTTTGGAAGTTGTTGACAATGCATTTCCTGTTTACATAGGTAATATTATATCCTTCTGGAGTCTTTGATGGAGTTGAAGAATTTATAGTTATAATTATAATTTTCCTTAGTTACAATAAAAGATAAAATAGATATACATATTGTAACTGTAATTCTTGCTCTATAACTGTTTTGTTATGTGTAATTTTACTATGTTAAAATGAAAACCTTTCTTTTTTGCTTAAACAGAAAAGGGGGAAATTGTGTAGGAGGTTCTTCTGTTTGTGTGTTGTTTTCATTGCCTTTTGAGAGGGCAGCCCTTAGGTGGGCAGAGTATACAGAACAGAATGCTGGGAACAAGGCAAGTGTGGCAGATGCCATGAAGCTCTGGCCCAAGATAGACATAGGTTAGAATCTTTCCCAGTAAGCCACAACCTTGTGGTGCTACATAGATTATTAAAAATGGGTCAGATCAAGATTTGAGAGTTAGCCAAGAAGAGGCTAGATATAATGGGCCAGGCAGTAATTTAATTAATACAATTTTCATGTGGTTATTTCGGGGGTTAAGCTTGCTGGGTGGCGGGATGCAGCCCGCTCCTCCTGCAACAACATTTAGACATTATTTGATCCAACTAATTATACATACAATATTTTTTAATAATTTCTTTTTAGAGAGCACTAAATGTTTTCTGGGATAAAAGTTATGTACTGACCCACATATTACCACTCTTCAAATATTACAAAGGCCTTTTTGTCCCAAAAATATGCACTATTAGCCTATTTGAAGAAAGTTAAAATTTATATCTGCCAAGACAGGTATATAGAGACACCTTTTGTACATGCTACTTGATCATGACTTTAATTGTATTAGTGTTGGACTCTAGTGTCCAAACACTGAGAAGGATTCACCCTCAGAGACCATCTCACACACCACAGCCGATGCAAAAGCATGAGGATTTTATTAATTCTGTCATGACAGGGTCCCCCAGCATTCGGGATGCCGAGGGA
>NW_004949169.1:207735-212071 GCF_000317375.1 Microtus ochrogaster | reverse complement strand
TGCGAGTGTAGCTGTTAGGTCCTTGGTTCCCAGGGGAGGAGGGGAAGCACTATGGCACAGAGGCTGAGAGGATTCAGAATTGTCAAAAATGGCTTCAGGAGTGTCTTAAAGTCTTACATTCCCTCCTCTTATTTAGTCAAATATCTCAATCTTGAGATATTAGTAAATTTGGAGGACCAATTGGATCTGTATACAGAAATTAACAAATCAGTGTTGTAGACCCATCATAGATTAATAGACTGTCAGATGAGACTATTTCCTCGTATTAGGGAGGTCCTGCTGACAAGCATAGCCAACAAGATTGTGTCAAGCTGGGGTCAGTACTATTTAGCAAAGAAAAGGCTCCCACTATCAGATTAAACAGTCGCTGGCCTGTATTAGAGCTTGCCATCAGTGAAGCAGGAGTTGCAGAAGGGTTTTTAGGACTGGGAGTGGAGCCCAGGGCCCTGGCAAGGGGAGCTACCTCAGCAGGGGCTAGCTGGCCCTGGTCAGGTAATACCATGTTGGGCCCTAGTACTATGGTCATTGGAGGTTTTACAACAATTCACAGGGTGAGCAGAATCCCTATGTCTTTTCTTTCTGGATCATACAACCATAAACTCCAAGTATTGTCTGTTAACTGGTTAGCTCTTTTTTTTTCTCAGTGAAAGTGATTGTGATTTTAGATTTTTTGTATTTTGGTGTGGTACGGGTGAAAGAGACTAAGTCCTTTTTGTTAACCCTCAACCAGGAGACATTGACATTGGTTTTATATTCCCAGGCAGCACAATAAAATACTTTAGGACCCCTCTCCATATTGCTTTCCCCCCCAGACAAATAAATCATTCAGAATATTTGCATACAGGATAAAAGTTTCTGGGGGTTTGCTCAGTATCTTTTCAAGAGTAATTTGCTAAACACAGGTCAAAAGTTAGCTGGGGGAACCAGGTATTCAGGGGATGAACTCCAGTGGCTAGCCTTAAGGCTTGCCCAGTCTCAAAGTTTGTCAGGGTCCAGGTTAAGTCCTGAGGTATAAACATCAGGGCAAAGATCAGCAAGCCTGGCAGAATCAGGCCTCCTTGAGAGGATTTTCAGTATGCTGAAGCTTTTATTTGGATAGTCCTGGGTCGTCCTGTGGAGGTGCAGGCTTGATGTGAGATGCAGGCAGGCTGTAATACCATCCATTTTGAGGGCAGTAGGTGTAGGGTCCCTTCCAGCGAGGTTTAAGGTTTTGGGACCGGTGTCTCCGAACTTACATAGAATCGCCAACCTGGAAAGGGTGTGAGATTTCCTGGTGCCCGGGCTGGTTTTGGGATATCCCAGGAGGCTAGCCCTGCTACTAGTTGACAGAAATCAGGGGTGAGGGCAGGGGTATCAAAGCAAGGGCTTGAGGAGGCATGGACTACAGGTATGAGCGGGCAGCTGCTGTTCTGGCTGTGGGGTGCTGCAGCTTTTCTCAAGTCCCTCCAGATATACCCCAGGAGTCAATTCTGGAACGAATGCAAGATTTCCTGGTGTCAGCGTGGCCAGGGGTCTCTATGCCTGGGCTCGGAGGTCTGGAGAGCCTTCAACTGGGCCTGCCGATCGGGTTTGTGAGCAAATGGGTTACAGGAGCCTGAGGAAACCAAGGGGGGAGGTCCCCCATTTTGGATCTCATAGGTGGTTAGTCCAAGCTGAGACGGGGTGTTTCGCACACAGAACAGGACTAGGGGAAGGAGCTGTACCCAGTCTCTAGTGCCAGATTCCAAAGGCTAATTTGGTAAGGGTCTTTATTTATCCTTTTTACCTGTCCTGAACTCTGGGGTCTGTATGCACAATGTAATTTTCCCCAGTCTTACCTATGCCCTGACTTTTCTGAGCAACAAGGCAGTTTTACCATCAACCTCGATTACCATGAGCAGGCCAAACCTCAAGAAGATTTCTTCTTTGATCTTCTTAGTCCTGGTAAGAAAAAGCTCCTCTGCCTTCCGGCCCATGTCCCTTTAAGTAGGCTCATTCACCATTGCTGCCCTGTCTTCTTCAGCAAATCCTACGGGCACAAGCCACCAAAACTGGCTCTGCTAGGGCATTGCAGTACTCCAAGCTTCCCACAGCTGAGATCTGGGAGCTGGGAGCAGTTGTTCTCTGTGAAACTTGCAAGCAACTCAGGAAGGCTGTTTGTAATTGTGCTCCAGCATCTCCAGGGCCCCTCCTCATTTCAGTCAGTTGCTGCCTGTGGGGGCAGGTGGCTGTAAGCAGAGTTCCCAGGCTTGGGCTGTGACCAAGGCAGCTGGGAGGAGGATTCAGCCGGCAGTGGCTGCAAAGCCTTCCTCAGCGAGGTGGGCATGGCCAAGGCAGAGAGCAGCCTGCTTTTCTTTACAGCCCTGGAAAAACAGTAGGGGAAGTCAAAGTCTCCAACAGGTCTTTTTGTAATAAAAGTGTGGGACACTCAGGAATAATCAGCCATCCTTGTGTCCATAGTCAAATGCTTTAGACATAGCGAGGGGGAACTCCTCCCCCTTTCTCCCCTGTACACCCCAGAATCGGAAACCTGTGTGTACAGTGTAAACAAGGGGGGGCGGATTTCAGTACTGTCACTGTGGCTGCTGCCTAGGCCTCTCAGTTGGGCAGAGCATCGCTTCAGTAGCCGGCTGTGCTCAGCGCTGTTTTCTGACTTGCTTCTGCTCAGCAGCTGCTTTGGGAAGTGTCTGGAGCCCAAAGTCCTGTAGGGCTACTCCTCACTGAAATCTGCATTCGGCCACTCAGGGGCTGCTCTGTCTGAGGTTCCCAGTCTCTGCAGCTGTTGTCTTCTGTTGCCTCCCTGTCTAATTTTTTTTTTTCTTTACTAAGTCCTGGAAGGAGCATCTCTGCAGTCCCGTCATTCTCTGCAACTTGCTACGAATATCTAATGCTGACTGGCCTATAAAAGACATCACTACATTGTCTTGGCGATCTGCTGCCATGGGATCAAAATGGGTTTACATCCTGTACCCCTCCAATAGTCTTTCTAAAAATCCAGTAGGAGTACTATCAGATCTTTGTACTATTGCTCTTACCTTAACCAAATTAGCAAATTAGTGGGGTGCTTTGCCACCCCCCCTTTTCTTTAGACCCGCCAATTGGACACTGGCAATAAAGACGGAGCTGCTCCCTACCAGCTGGAGTATTGAAGTCCCATCCTCTATCTTGTCCGGTGATTGGGTTGGCCTGCTGTCAGCTCCTGGGACATTCTTTTTTTCCTCTGTGTTTAGGAGCACCTGTAAGAGCTGCTGGCAATCATCCCAAGTGGGCTGATGGGTAACCAGAACAGATTCTATAAGCCTGGTCACGGCCTGAGGGTCCCGAGAAAAGGAAGGGTTATAAGTAAAGATTAGAGGCAGAAAAAGGCAGTATTGCAATTGGCCTGCTACTGAGTGAAGGGGAAATGTTTGGGAAGTCACTCTCATCCTTCCCCTGTCCCAGCGTGGACGCTGAGTACCGAAGTTTTCAGGGCTAGGGCCCGACCAGCAGGGCTCCTCAGGAACAAAGTGCTTCCTCTGGGGGAGGAGGAGGAAGTCTGTCATGCTTGGCTGGATATCAGGAAGAACCAGAGGTGCCTGGATTCTGGGTCTCTTTTGCTCCTGTAACAGGAAAGAGAGAAGACAAAAGGCTCGGGGATGGGCAGCCACCACTTCCTGCAGCAGCAGGGCTACTTTTGGAATCAGGGAAACTGATGATGGTCAGGGGGCCAGTGCCAGGTTCTGAATTCCTGCAGGTGGATTTTAACAAAGACAAACCGACATACAAAAACAAAAATACAAAGAGACAGACATAAACTCAAAACCAGAAGCTGGTGCTCTCACCACCACTCTGGTATAGAACTGAAAATACACAAGAACAAAAAGACAGACATAGACTCAAAATCAGAAGCCGCGTGGCAACAGATCCAAAAAGACAGATGGAGGATCATATCTTCCCTGGAGATTATGGCAACCTGGTCGCCCCTCCCTCCCATAAATGTCCATGAAACGTCTTTCAGGGCTAGTGCAAGGGATCTCAGGACACATCTGCCTCCTCTCTTAGCCCCGTTTCAATACAGACCCTGTGCAAGTACAATTCTCAAGTTACTGATTCACAATTACACAGAAACAGAAACACAATACACAAACAGACAGACATAAAAATGAGCTCGTTTCTTTATACCTCCAAATGGGTCTAGAGTATGTCTGGGAGCAACTCAATTCCCTGTTAGGGAACCAAATGTTGGACTCTAGCATCCAAACACCGAGAAGAAGTCGCCCCCAAGAGACCATCTCACACACCACAGCCGATGCAAAAGCATGAGGATTTTATTAATTCTGTCATGACAGGGTCCCCCAGCATTCGGGATGCCGAGGGA
>NW_004949169.1:203963-207535 GCF_000317375.1 Microtus ochrogaster | reverse complement strand
AAAACATATGTATATGGGTAACTGTTCAGGAACTGAGTACTTGCGAGTGTAGCTGTTAGGTCCTTGGTTCCCAGGGGAGGAGGGGAAGCACTATGACACAGAGGCTGAGAGGATTCAGAATTGTCAAAAATGGCTTCAGGATTGTCTTAAAGCCTTACATTAGCAAACCAGAAAGAAAGCAGTATGCTTTCAAAGAATACATATATGTTGATAAAGAACCTGTGATTAGACACCAATCAGAAAAACAGGTGAGGGAACTGCCTACCAGCTGACCTGCCCCAATTTGTAAATTTTTTCCCAAATCCCCTCCCCACTGTGCACAGTGCTCCAGTTCATCACATGCCAACAGGAAAAAAAACTGCCTCTAAACTCAGCAAACTTCATTGGTCTTGCTCAGGCCACACCATTCAGAATAGGTGAGTGACCTGTCAGTAAGAGGAACTGCCTCCTTCCCTAGATTCTGTTCGTAAAGACCCACCCCACAGAATACAAATTCCCAAATCATGCCATATCCCCCTGCAGAAACTGCCTCCAACCCCAGCAGGCTTCCACTGGTCAGGTTCAAGCCACACTTACCTGAAGACAGATGAGTGACTCAACTTCTGCTGCTCAGTTGCAGTCTCCAGGAATCAGAAAAACAGAGATGTCATGATACTTCAGTGATCAAGCTAATTACCTGAAAGCCAGCTCCCAACTAGAATAATTCCTTAATAGATTAATACTTGCTCTAGAAATCCAGAACACAAAAACTTGAAAACCAAAGAAGAAACAGAAACAAAGAAAGGAAAGGCTCATCAGACAAAAACAAACTCAAAAATTGGGACCTAAATCTAATTTTACCAGACCCAGATGCCTAAACACCAGTGTAAAAATAAAATCAACAACAACCAGGACAATATGGAAACACCAGATCCAACTCTCCTATGATAGGAAGACTTGAGATACCAAACACAGTTGAAGCACAAGCTACCAACTTTTAAAACATCTCTATGAAGGTGACAGAGATACTTAAAGAGGAAATGAAGAACTTCAATAATCAGAGGAAAAGAGAAATAAAAACATTGGAAGAAATATATAACTCCCTTAAAGAAAGCCAAGAAAAATTAAACATGTGAAGAAAGCTGTATAAGACCTGAAAATAAAAATAAATAAACAAACAAATAAATAAATAAATAAATAAATAAAAAGACCTGAAAATAGAAACAATACAGGAAACACAAAATGAGAGAATTTGGGAAATAAAAAATCTGAATATGTGAACAGGAACTACAAATGTGAGCATTACCAACAGATACTGGCTTTGGGGGAGCCTAGGCAGTTTGGATGCTCAACTTACTAAACCTGGATGGAGGTGGGCGGTCCTTGGACTTCCCACAGGTCAGGGAACCCTGATTGCTCTTCCAGCTGATGAGGGAGAGGGACTTGATCGGGGGAGGGGGAGGGAAATGGGAGGCGGTGGCGGGGAGGAGGCAGAAATCCTTGATAAATAAATAAATTTAAAAAAATAAAATAAAATATATATACATTAAAAAAAGAAAAGAAAAAAAGAAATAAAAGGGAGAATCTCAAGCATTAAAACATTATAGAAGAAATTGAACCATCAGTCAAAGAAAATGTTAAATCTCCAAAATTATTGACACAAAACTTCAAGAATTCTAGGACATCATAAAAAGACTAAAACTAAGAATATTAGGAATTAAAGAAAGAGAATATATCCAGTTCAAAACCACAGAAAATATATTTATCATAATATAGAAGAAAAATTCCCTCGCCCAAAGAAGGTCATGCTGTCTATAAAGGTACAAGAAGCTTATAGAACAACAAATATATTGAACAGAAAAGAAAATTTATCCTGGAAGATAATAATCAAAATATTAAACATAAAGAACAAAGAAAGAATATTAAAAGCTTCCGGGAATAAAGGTCAAGAAACATATGAAATCAGACGACTCAGTGGAGACATTCAAAGCAAGAAAAGTCTGGAAAAATTTCTTCCCAACTCTAAGAGACCATGAATTTCAGCCTGGAAATTTTTCGATCATCATAGATGTAGAAAAAAAGGTATTTCATGAAAAGGTCAAATTAAAACAAAAGCTATCTATTAATCCAGCTTTACAGAAGGTACTAGAAATAAAACCAGGATCCAACGAAGTTAACTATACCCACTAAACATCAAACAATATATGAGATCACACTAGCAAAATCTGAAGAAAGGAATACACACACACAAACACACGCATACATACTCATCCCCCCCACTCACACATGCAAACATACACACAACTAGTATCACACATTGTGACAAGTTAGTAGAAATTAACAATCACTGAACACAATACCCTCAAAATTAATAAACTCAATTTTCCAATAAAATGATACAAATTAAAAAAAATGGATACAAACCAGGATCCATTCTTCTGCTCCATACAAACAACATATATCAACATCAAAGATAAACATTACCTCAGAGTAAAGGGTTGGAAAAATATTTTACAGGGATATGAGCCTAAGAAGCAAGTTAGTGTAGCAATCCTAATATCTAACAAAATAGACTTAAAACCAAAAATAATCCAAAGAGATGGAGAAGGACATATCATGCTCACAAAAAAAATCTCAGTTCTGAACACCTATGCCCAAAATTCAAGAATAAACACTGTAGTAAAAGAAATATTACTAAAGTTTAAATCACACTTTGAAATTCACACTTTGCCAGTGGGAGAATTCATCACAAATCTGTCACCATGGACAGGTCATGCAAACAGAAACTTAACATAGAAATAACAGACATCATGACACAAATGGAACTAACACATATTCATGAAGTTTTTCACCCAAACACAAAAGAATATTCCTTTTCAGAATCTCATGGAATCATCTCCAAAGTTGTTCTTGAAAATGATACAATGTGTCTTATCACAACACCATGGGAAAAAAAGCTGAGTTTCAACAACAGAAACAGTTGTGGGGTACTGGGTGAGACAAAAACTCAAACAAGCAGGCCCGGCCCCGCTCATGTTATAGATTTGCACCCACGTGGATAACTGCATCCACAAAAAGCCTGAGAAACCTTGGAAAAGACTAGAGTAAAGCATTTTGGTTTTCAGCTGTAGCAGAAAAAAAGCTGGCTGTTTTAAAATGCCAGCTTTCTGGGCCTTCCTGCCAGAGAAAACTCTGACTCTTTTAAATAGGCAGTCCAGATTATGGAGCTATGGACACAATGTTGCAGCTTGCTTCCTGGCAAGGACCTTGAAATGCCATAGGAGCTTTTCAGTGTTGTTTACACACTATTGCAACTTGCTTCCTGGCAAGGAACTTAAAATACCATAAAGTTGTGACAAAAAACTTCTCCACATTCCTTAGCAAATTAAAGACCCATGTGGTCACAAAAAGAGAGATATACACTAAAGAGAGATTCAAAGAGTAAAAAAACTTTAAGTGGTTTACAAAGTGTTAAAAATATATACAGGGTAAAGGTTAAAGTTCTTAGAGTTAAGAAAGAAAGAAAGAAAGAGAGAGAGAGAGAGAGAGAGAGAGAGAGAGAGAGAGAGAGAGAAAGAAAGAAAGAAAGAAAG
>NW_004949169.1:194589-203863 GCF_000317375.1 Microtus ochrogaster | reverse complement strand
AGAAAGAAAGAAAGAAAGAAAGAAAGAAAGAAAGAAAGAAAGAAAGAAAGAAAGAAAGAAAGAAAGGAAGAAAGAAAGAAAGAAGCCTGGGAGGCAGAGACAGATGGATCTCTGTGAGTTCAAGGATAGCCTGGTTTACAGAGGGAATTCCAGGACAAAGATATACAAAGAACTTGTCTCAAAAAGCCAAAAGTTAAAAGTAAAAATATAAGAAATAGAGGTTAAAATAAAGCCACATAGAGATGGAAAACACACAAAGAATCTTGATACTGCATGCTATTATGCTCTCTTTGAATTGTTTGAATGCTAAGGAGGGAGCAACAGCTGCTAAAAGGTATTTGTTGGCGGGTGGTCTATAGAATTAACCAGACTAGCTTTATTATAAAATATTCAGCTTTAATAAAGGGAGTTCGAGCTGATGAGGGAGGGGGACTTGATCGGGGGAGGGGGAGGGAAATGGGAGGCGGTGGCAGGGAGGAGGCAGAAATCCTTAATAAATAAATAAAATTAAAAAAATAAATAAAGGGAGGAACAGGGGAACTTACAAAGCCAGAGTTCCCACGAAGCACAGGAAAAACAAAGAGGAAGCGGGAAGCACACACGCAAGATTTGTAAGTAAATATTAGCCCAACGGGAACATGTCCTACCAACAAGGTGATTGGCTGGGCTTCGCCTTCAGATATTTGCTCATAAATGCTGTTGAATTAATCCAAGATAGGTATTTTGAAAATGTCTTGACTTCGCAGTTGAAGTCAAAAGATATGTTACTTGGGAGAAGAGATTTTGTTTTTGTTTCCACAGCAAATGAGAGGCTGTGGATTTATTCAGAGTTAAGCAAAATCCAGTTTGATCAAGGAAAGCCACCTGAGAAGTCTCCAGCAGGAATAGATGGCCCAGATGTCTGAGTTCTTCATCCAGAACAGATTCAAGATGGCTGCCTGAGATGATCAAGACTCATAGGATACTTCAGTCAGGATTTGATCAGAACTCTTTATTTTCTTTAGGTCCCCATAAAATTATCAGTGCCCCCAACCAGCTGGAAGTAGCCTGGAATACTACGCTCACATTCCCAAAAAATGGACTATGGTTATTTTCCTTTTTTTTTTTTTTAGAGGGGGAAGTAGTGTGGGAGAATTGTCTGTATTCGGTCAGTCATGTTTTAAATAAATGCTGATTGACCAGGCAGGAAGTATAGGTGGGAAAACCAGACAGGAAGTAGAAATGATATAATGAGAACAGGAGAATTCTGGAAAGGAGGAAGTTGATTCCTCCCACTCCTGCCCAGACCACTGAAGCAGCAGGTTATGATCTTCTTCACTGAAAAAAGGTACTGAGCCACATTGCTAACATAGATCAGAAAAATGTATTAATCAAGATGTGAGAGTTAGCCAGTGAGAGGCTAGAGCTAATGGGCCAATCAGCTTATAACTTATAGAGACCTATGTGTGATTTTCATTGGGGCTAAACAGTTGTGGGGTACCGGGTGGAACAAAAACCCCAACACAAACAAGCAGACTGATCATGTTACAGAAACAGTTGCAGAGACTAATATCCAAAAATTAGGCAGAACTAGGGGGACCCTGTGGAAGATGAAGACAGAGAATTATAGGAGGCAGGAGGTCAAAAACACTTACAGAAAACTCATAGAATCAACTAAACTGGGCTCACAGGGTCTCACAGAAACTGAAATGGCAAGTAGTGTGCCTGCACAGGATTGCTCTAGGTCCTATGCATATATGGTACAATTGTGTAACTTGATATTCTTGTGGGATACCTAAAAATGCAAGCAGGGGCTGTCTCTGACTCTGTAGCATCCTTTTGTGATCCCATGACTCCTTCTTGATTGCTTTTTTCAGCCTTAATATGAAAGAAATTGATTAGTTTTACTGTAACATGATATAGTATGGCTGGCTGATATTCATGGGAGATAAGTCTTTTTCTGAAGTAAAAAAAAAAAAGAAAGAGGGGATGGGGGAGTGAAGAGAAAAACTGTGAGAAGGAATTGAAAGGAACAAGGGAGGGGAAACGGATGTTGGGATGGAAAACCAAAATAAATATAAGCAATACCACCAAAATGGAAACTCTGATTATATTTAGTATAGCAAAAAATTATAAACATATGATCATAACTTCTAGTTTAGTTACCACTTTAATTTTTCTTATAATGATACACAAGATTTTCTTAGACTGTATTATAATTACTAGGTACATATACTACAAAAAGATTATAACATATGTTGGACAGAATAACATGTTTACTTAATTTAAAGAATAGTATATTGATATTCATTCCATAGGAACAAAAATTAATGGTAATATACTGTATTTGGACAATATAATTTTTCTAAATTATTTTGTTGCTATTTAAAATCATTGAATCATGGATTCTATTCCAATTATTAAAGAATCATTTTGAGGATAGGATCAAAAACAAAATTACAAGAATCATTTTGAAATTTAAATTAGAACTTTATAATGTATATATTTTACAATTAAATAGTTACTTAATTTTTAATATTAAAACTAAATGTTAATTTAATTCATCAAATAAATATATTTACTGATATCCATTCATTTCCAAGCATATTATGTAAATACATATCGCATACAGACACAGATTTATATATAAAAACACATATATGTATATGTATGCATACATGTATATGACTTTTTTAGAAAGATATTATGCACACAGGCAGAACTAAGTATACTCATTTGATGGGAAGAGATCCCATGAAGATGGAATGGAAATGTGATGGGGGAGATAAAGACAAAATTGAAAGGGAAGTAATGGGCTTAACTTGATAAAAACACATTATATACATGTATGAATTTCTCAATTAATTTTTTGGTTAACTAACAAGAAAATTATTTCATGTTATTAAGCCTGGAACCTGAAAATAATTTATCTTACAAGGGAAAACTAATGCTGCATATTTTATTATTATAAATGACATTATACATAAAGATTATTTTTCATTTTTCACATATGTCTGATTAAGTTACAGGTACCCTTAAGAGAAGACACCATTCTCTTTCAGGAAATAGAAAGGAAATGAAGATGAAAGGAAAGCTAGATAAGTTGTAAGTGTAAAAACTAGTAGCCTCGTGGTACTATCTCTGAGAAGAGAACACTCAACACTAAATTTCAGTCTTGTGAAAGCTGAGAGATGAACTAAATGAAAGTAGATATCTGATTATTTAATTTGCATTGACAAAGGACTATTCATAATATAATTTCATTTTATTCATATTTATGTAAATCTCACTATTAAATTATGCCACAAATTATCTATATTTTATTTTCCTATCTAAATAATTCATGTAAGAGATATATTCAGACTAAAATGAAAAAGAGCATTATTAAACATAAACCTATAATACAAAATATGAGTAATAAAAATGCTACGAAGTGTTGTGCTTTAGGGGAAAGGCATAATACGTCTAGAGTCTTATAAATACTCTCAAACTAAGATAAATCTATTTTATAAACTGCCAGTAAAATATGGACAATTTGAATTTTTATCAAAAGTTCAGGCACAGGCCTGAAGGTGCACGGTTTTAATGACAGAACACAGGACACAGAAGTAATACAATACCACCCTTGTCTACAGAGTAAGTTCCAGGATAGCCAGAGCTAAACAAAAACTGTGTCTGAGAAAAACTAAATAAATAATAAAAATATATTGATTTGAAAATAGAAACAGTAGCAGCCTCAAACATTTGTGAGTCATGGTAAACAAAAATTATTGTATTCTCTCAACCATATTACACTCATCAAGTAATGAGTTGCTCACCAAAGTTCAGTTATTAGATTTTAAAAGCTTACCCATGGGACTAACTAGAGGAGATTATTTCTGTCTTATTGTAACACTTGTGAAAAAAAATCCTGAAATGACAACAACCTCACCCCAAATGGATTTTATCTGAAGGAAAAAAAAGAAAACTAGATTCAATATTTACCTTCCACCAGTACTTCATCATATATAGGCTACTTTAAAATGATTTTACACATATACAAGTATGACTGGTGTGCTTCTCAGAGCATTAGTTTATAATTATTTATAATCCTTCACTTATCAAATGAATGTTTCTATTTGATAAACATTTAATTATGTATATTGGATTAACCTATTAGTTTCCTTATATATTTATTTCTTAAGTATATAGCACTAATAAGAGTAATATTGATTCATTTAATCTAAGATGCAGTCTGGATGTCAGATTTCTCAAATCATCCTCCAATTTATTCAATTTAGTCACAAGACGTAATATTTATTGGTTATTGGAGATTATACACATATAAATATAAAATATATAAAATATACACACTATATATTTTAAAAATTTATAGATTTCCTCTATAGTATCTCTAGTTTTATAATTATTGTGCTAATGGCTAATATTACTTTATTTTGATTTTCTGCTTTCTTGACCATCCCCAAGAATGATTTATGTATATTCACGTATGTATAATATACATATATATGTTTATGTATCAACACCCACTCTTATATTCTCTATGCTCATTTGTAAAATGATAATGAGGATTTTATTATTTCATGACAAAAATAGGCAGGAAAATACTAACACTGTTGTTTCTTTCTTGATTAGTCATTTTATAATTTAGTAAAGAATTCTGTAATTAATACATTTATTTAAATGGTTAAACAACTAAGGATTACAAAATATGTAGTTAGGATGCACTGTGCCTTAGAATAAAATAATGTACTTGAGAAACAACAATCTAAATCTCAAGGGAAAAATCGAGTATAAACAAGTTGAATATCTTTTAAAATACCATTATACTGAAAGAAATTGCACAACGTGTCTAGGAGAATGGATAGAATGTTCTAACTTTTGTGGATTAACTTTATGCACTGGAGATTAAAATAATATTTAAATATTTAAAGTGGAATAGAACAGAAAGAATTTTTGATGCACTGAATCTTATATATAGTGGATGGATATTTCAATTTCATATAAATTCAAATGCATTTATACAGATATAGAAATTGAATGTTGTTATTTATCAAGTAATTTATAACACGAATCCTGTTTTTACTATAACATTTGTTGGGAGGGTTATTCCTCTACCATGACATTAGCTTAATTCCTCATCAAAACTCAATTGCCTGCAAATGTCAATATTTCTTTGTTAACTATTATTTCTCCTCCATTTAATTGTTTTGCTTTATGCCACTTAAAGTTTCATGATATGAGGTTTCAGATCTAGGTGTGTGAAATGTCCAGTTTCCTTGTTTATTTTTTAAGATCATTTGCATTATTCTAGGTCATTTTGTTTCTCTTATAAATTCTAGAATAAGCTTCTCAGTTTTAAGAAGCCAGTGAAAATTTTGGACAAACTTTGCAATAAATAAATTGTAGGCAGAAATTTCCTTCTAGCCAGAGGAAATGTTGTTGTCCACAACAAAACACACGGAGGCTTATATTAATTATTAACTGGTTGGCCTATTAGCTCAGGCTTATTACAAGTTAGCTCTTAGAACTTAAATTAACCCATAATTCTTTATTTGACTTGGTACCTTACTCAATGAAGCCTTCTCACTCAGCTAAAACTGTATCGTGCTTTCTCATGCTCATCATGAGAGTTATGCCCCCAAGTGTGGTATTTGGCATTACTTGTGCAACAGTTACACCTGAAATGACGGGGGCACACCATTTATCCCAGAACTAAGGATACAAAGGAAGATAATTCTCTATGAGTTTGAGGGCTGCCTGGTGTATATAGATTGAGGACAGCCAAGGTTCTAGTCTGTCTCAAAAAAGTGTTAATTTGTGTCTACATCTAGAGTAAATTTCTAAAAAGAAAATATTTTTGGATATTTTGGATACTTCCTTTTGGTACTAATATTCAGAGTCTATAATTTGTATTTGTTGAATACATGAAATATGTGAAGCTCCCTCAAGAACTCAGAAAGAAATATCACATAGAAACGAGTTTTATAAATGAAATAAACAACTTCTTTTCAATTTTTCATGCCTCTTCTGGGCTATCCTTAATTATGCCCAACACATAAAACAGGTTAATTGTACTAATATTCATACACCTCAAATATTTACTTACTGGAAAAATGTGATGATTCCTTCTATAGTGGTGTATTTACTGTACATTGATTATACATTTATATTAAAATGTATATTAAAGATAAGTTACATTTAAAAATAGTATTTATATCTGCCTCATTGAACCAAATTCCAGAAAGAGGCATAGATGAATGCAGACATTGTATTAAGTGGTAACTATTCATCCCCAGTCATATCTAAGAATTATTGTTAAGCACCATTAATGAAATACATGACTGTTGATGTATTTTGCTGATATTTAAGTAATTGCTCCACCATCATGGGGAACTTATTTTCCCATGGTACACGTATATTTCCATGTCAATTAGTTAAAGTGTAAGTAAGTAATAACCTCAGTAAATATAAATTTCAGTAATGTTAGATGATAATGATAACTACTACCTGGTTTTGATAACTAAATTGCTTAGCAAGGTTTTAGGGATTTTTCCTTCAGAATTAATTTTGTCATGATATAATAGGGTGGATTTTTAATAGTACAAATTTAAAATTTTGATTTACTTTAGGAATGAGTTACTATACTTTGAGTAATTAGAAAATTTCATTGATTTTTGCTGCATGAAGTTTGGACAGACTCTATTTTGGGGTTCCATTTTCATCAAAACACCTTTACAATGGACTTAGATGTAATTATAGAGTTAAAGGCATCTTCAAGAGAAGGAAAAGTATTATATGGCAGTTTTTAACAATGCTGTTAAATGTAATCATGTGAAATAAGTTAGTTTTTTTGTCAACTTAACTCTAGCTGGAGTAATTATAAAAGAGGTAATCTCAACTAAAAATGTCTTCAGAAACCTTGATCTGTGGGTATATCAATGGAGGTTTTCTTGAAGTAATTATTGATGTGAGAAAGTATAGCTTACTATTATCAGTTTTGTTCCCAGATATTCATCAGTAGTCTCTGCTTTAGTTCCTGCCTTCATTTTCAGGATGGACTGTAAACCTTAAGATAAAATCACCTCCTTCCTCTTTAAGGTACCTTTGGTTATAGTTTTATCACAGCATTAGTATACAAACCCTGACAAGAACCATATTACAATGTATTTTAAATTTTCTTTTTGTTCTCTGTTGTAACAGGTCTTTGAATTTGTTTATTTGTAAAATATTACAATTAAAAAGGAAGACTAAAAGCAGTAATGACAATCTAGGAAATCAGCACGAATACATGAAGCTAAGCAACACAAAGGCATACATTTCAAAGTGATTAGTCATTGAATGTACTTAGTATTTGTAACATGAACAGGTCCTGCTTGTAACATGTAGGGCTAGCTTGTTGGGGTTTCTGTCGCGCCCAGTACCCCACAGCCGGCAAGCCCCAATGAAAATCACACAGAGATCTTTATAAGTTATAAAGGTGATTGGCCCATTAGCTCAGGATACTTATTAGCTCTTGTAGCTTATATTGATCCATTATTTTGATCTATTTTTGTCATATGGCTTAGTGCCTTTTTTAGCTGGCAGTTCACATCCTGTTTTCTCAGTGGTTTGCACAGGACTGGGAGCAGGACTGGGACCTTCTTCCTTTCCAGAATTTTCCTCTTCTTATTGCATTATTTTTATTTCCTGTCTGGTTTTTCTGCATGTCCAATTAGCGTTCATTTAAAACATGATTGACAGATTACAGACAATTTTACTGCATCAATTAGTGAATATAAGATTCACTTTCTGTTACTTAAACCTGTAAGGTCTTATGATATTAAAAAGAGAAATGTTCAAAATAGCCTGGGTTTACTAAATAAATAGTACAACAGTGACTTTTTACTTTTGTAAAATACTATTTCTGGAAAGCAAATTTATTTTTTCCACCAATGAATGTGAAAATTTTCTTCATGTCTGGTCATAAAATCACTGCAGGGTGTGTTGGGCTTCAATTACTGAAATCCGATGTTTGTTCAACTGGAACATATCTAGAAGTTCAAAATTAATAGGATCCCTCCTTCTGAGTAAAATATTTCAAAAGAATATAAAGATAAAACAAGAATGGATTTAAGTTAATCTAGTGTAAAATGTTAGACAAATTTTCATAAGCATTAACTATGACAAAGGGCAATGCTGATTAAAAGACTGTAGGGATTTGTTCTCTCTCATGCATTCTATGTCTTCAGGGAAATAATAACAAAACTGTGTTTGTGTTTCCTCCACAATAGCTAATATTTAAGGCATACTGAGATTTCCTCACTCTGGTCTTTGTATTTACCAGACATAGCAAATGAAGAAAATAATGTAGAAAAGTGATCACCAACAATATTCTGGATAACATATTTTTTTCAAAAATGAAGTTTGGAAAGAAAAGGTATAATTTATAAAGATCTTAGTAAGTAATCAGTTTATTCTCGAGTGTGTAGCATTAGGCAGTAAAAAGAATCCAACATGAAATCTTAAGCCTCCCTTCTTCATATGGAACTAGTTGGAATGTTGACATAACACTGCTATGCATTCACTTATCCTCCAACTTATATGTGAAATAGGCTTCAGTTTCTTAAATGATAATGACATTGAGTTTCAACATTCTGTGAAAATGGAATCAACTCTATCTTCTAGATAATTATTTTGATCTTGATGTTTATCACAGAAATAGCTTAGAGAAGAAACTTATCTATTTACTATTCTTTGTTGTTTTTTCTTCTACCCCAAAAAGACAAAGCAAAAACTTAAAAAACAACTTTTGCATGCTCTTAAACAATTAAAGGACAATAGACAAGTTTTGGAGATACAGTTTTTCTGTGGAGCTCAAAATAGCCCTGAATTAAGCCACCCTAGTTGTGTCATACAGGTGTTCACCCCCACACCTGGCTCAATATAACAAAAATATGTGAAATTCAGAAAGCTTGGGGAGGCAAGTGGGATTGATGTGAGCAATGTATGCTATATGTGTTGACAAGCCATACAGATCCCTGTTAACAGGTATAATATATATGCTGAGGAAAAATATAATGTTTAAAAAAGGAAAATTATGAGCAAAACTAAGTTTTATACTTTTCATATCTATACCTGAAGCTTTTCTTCATTGTAGAGTATGTATATGCAGTTTTGCATCAAAAGCTCACATTCTTTTTACAATTCCATTTATATTCTATGTATTACGATCTTAATTTTTTTTTGTTTTTTTTTTTTTTGTTTTTGTTTTTCGAGACAGGGTTTCTCTGTGGCTTTGGAGCCTGTCCTGGAA
>NW_004949169.1:191450-194374 GCF_000317375.1 Microtus ochrogaster | reverse complement strand
AGAGAGAGAGAGAGAGAGAGAGAGAGAGAGAGAGAGAGAGAGAGAGAGAGTTAAAATATTTTAAAGCCAAAGGGTTTTGTGGGTTTAGTGAAAACAGTTTTGTGCATTGCCTTCTCTGAATATAGGGGATACTTTTCAATTTAAAACTGCTCGTCATCTTTTCTTAGAACATATTGTTTGTTTAAAATAATGAGATTCTCTATAACATTTTCAAAACACTTCTGCCTCATTCTTCTCAGTATTAGGATACACTGTGTGCACCATGACGAGACATTTGAAAAACATTAATAATTACATAAATGAGCAGATAAATGTGCAAAATAAAGCATTTAAATTAAGGAAATCAATTGGCCTAAAAAGTGTCACACATAAAATGTCCTAGCTTAATATTCTAGTTTTCTTTGTTCCAGAAAATAATAAGCTATAAAATATCAACATAAAACTGATTGATTTATTGTAACATAGTTATTTTCAAGAACAGATATAAATATTAAAGAATGGAATCTTTGATGAAATAAATGTCATAAACAAAAATAGAATTTCCAAAAATGTTATAAAGTGAAAATGTCTTCAGAAAATTTATGAATATGGATAGTTTTTCCAGAATTACTAATATTAGTTATGTTAGTAAAACAGAATTATCTCATTGTTGCAAAAAGGTAATAAAGTAAAAGTAGCTTCATGATGCAATTTCTTTTTGACCACGCTCTAGACAAGAAGGTCTACTTGGGCAGAAAGTTCACTTGATTTTTGTTTTACTGCACATAGTGAATGTATTCCCCCCATCCCATTAGACAGAGTCCTATCTAACAATCATTCAAGTTTGACTAATATTTAAGTTATTTGCACAAAGGAAATAAAAGAAATGGGGAAAGGGTTAGCACCTCCAGGAAATCAAATTCTGAAAATAAGTGGTAAACCAGGAAAATAAAAAAATAATGGTTTCACAACTTGGGAAAACTTTAAAATTGATGAACATTTTATAAAGTAGAGTAGATTTAAAAAATCTTTACATGTGGGCTAGATTTATGAATATTACCCATTTGGAGGGTAAATACAATTGATTTAAATTAATTCGTTTAACTATAAGAAGTAGGAAAGTTTAAGAAAATAATCATTATACAAATGTGATTGCACATGCCTTTAATTCCAGGAGCTGGGATGCAAAGGCAGGCAGCACTTTTGAGATTGAGGTTGGTGTCTAAAAGAGAGAGTTCCACGACATTTTCCAAAACTATGGACGAACCATGTCTCAAAAAAAAAAAAAAAAAAAAAAGAAAAAAAAAGAAAAAGAAAGAAAAACAAAAAAAGAAAGAAAGAAAGAGAAAATAATCATTATACAAAACAAATAGAGATCAACGGATAGTTTTGAAACTGACTAGGAATAGTTGTGGGAATATTTAAAATTTTCACCAAAAGACAACAGAAAAAAATCACCAATAATGGAGTGCCTTAGTTATTTGTCTATTATTGTGACACTATGATCAAGGAGACAATTCGGTTTTGGGACCTATAGATCTGGAGGGTTAGAGTCCATGACCATCATGGCAGGTTGCATGGTAGCAGGGAGTCATCACTGGAGGAGTAGCTGAGAGCTCACAGGAGAGAAAGAGAGAGAGACAGGAGAGAGACGAGAGAGAGAGAGAGAGAGAGAGAGAGAGAACAGGACAGACCTAAGAATTCAATCTATTATAGTATAGATCTAATACATGCAAATGTTATTGAAGGAGCAAGGATTCTTTTCAATTATCCCCTGAACTTTGCTTTTGACAGCAAACGCTGCAATGTATAACATTAAATGATTACAGAAAACATTTTTGAACCTGTTCTGGAACTAGCTCTTGTAGACCAGGCTGGCTTCGAACTCATGGAGATCCACCTGCCTCTGCCTCCCAAGTGCTGGGATTAAAGGTGTGTGTCATCACTGCCGAACTCACCGAGTTGTTCTTATTTATTTACTTAGTTAAACCTCAGGTTCTTTTGTTTATTTATTTTGAGACATGGCCTCCCTATGTAACTCTGGCTTGCCTGAATTATGTACATGAGCCAGGCTGGCCTCTGACTCATAGAGGTCCATCAGTTCCTGCCTCCCAAATGCTGGGATTAAAGACATGGGCTACCATGCTCAGCAAGTTCCATGAAGGGGAAATAGACAAGATCTCCTGACACAATTGGAAGCATGGGACTGGAAAGAGAGGAGGAGGGGAG
This sequence comes from Microtus ochrogaster, assembly GCF_000317375.1. Lineage (NCBI taxonomy): Eukaryota > Metazoa > Chordata > Mammalia > Rodentia > Cricetidae > Microtus > Microtus ochrogaster. Next base: position 192,166 of record NW_004949169.1, on the reverse strand, counting down.
AAGGGAGGAGAACTTGAGGGAACAGGATAGTTGAGATGGAGGAAGGACAGAGATGGAGAACTAAGAAAGAGGTATTTTGTTTGAGGCTAGCAAGAAATCTGTCACTAGAGAAATTTCCAGGAGTCTACAAGGATGACCCCAGCTAGACCCTAAGCAATAAAGGGGAGGGTGCCCGAACTGGCCTTGCCCTGTAGTCAGATTGATGATTATCTTAAATGTCACCATAGAAACTTCATTCAGCAACTGATGGAAACAGCGGCAGAGACCCACAGTGGAGCACTGGGCTGAGCTCCTAAAGTCCAGTTGAAGAGTGAGAGTAGTGAGAATATGAGCAAAGAGGTCAAGACCATGAGGGGACACTCACTGAGACAGTTTACCTGAGCTAACGAGAGCTCACTACTCCAGCCAAATAGAAAATGAACCAGCATAGGACCAAACTGGTCCCTCTAAATGTGGTGACAGTCGTATGACTGGAACGAACTGCAGGGCCACTGGCAGTGGCACCAGGATTTATCCCTATGGCTTGTACTGTTTTTTTTTGGGGGGGGGGACCCATTCTCTTTGGATGGATACTTTGCTCAGCCTAGATATAGTGGGGAGAGCCTTGGACCTTCCCCAAAGCAATGTGCCTTACCCTCTCTGAGGATTGGATGGGGGTGGGGTAGGAGGAGGAGAGGGAGTGGGAACTGGGATTGGTATGTAAAATGAAAAAAAAA
>NW_004949169.1:185602-191350 GCF_000317375.1 Microtus ochrogaster | reverse complement strand
TTCTCTGCGGCTTTGGAGCCTGTCCTGGAACTAGCTCTGTAGACCAGGCTGGTCTCGAACTCACAGAGATCCGCCTGCCTTTGCCTCCCGAGTGCTGGGATTAAAGGCGTGCGCCAACAACGCCCGGCTGTATTTTATTCTTATACTGAACTTGTAACCAGTTGAAAATGCACTTAGATAAAAAACACAAAGCGAAAATAAATATAGAATTCAATTTGAAAACAATAGTAATGATCTCATTTTTTTTTATTTCAGTAATAAATCTTAGCTCAAATTATCATTCCAAGGCCAGAAATATAAAAAAAAAAACAAGTTCATTATATATGAAATATCCAGAATTTCTGCATTTCTGGAAGTTCAGAAAATGATAAAATTCTTAACATATTTAAAAATGCTGCAATTTGTGGATTGAGGATTTTTGAATTTTAAAAGTAAGAGAAAGCCGGGTGGTGGTGGCGCACGCCTTTAATCCCAGCACTCGGGAGGCAGAGGCAGGCAGATCTCTGTGAGTTCGAGGCCAGCCTGGTTTACAAGAGCTAGTTCCAGGACCGGAACCAAAAGCTATGGAGAAACCCTGTCTCAAAAAAAAAAAAGTAAGAGAAATTTTATCTGGGAATATAGAGGCTACAACTGAAAGTCCTTAAGAAAAATTGGAAGCGTAAATTATTATTACATTGAAAAGCAAAAAACCGAAAGCAAATATTTAAATGGAGCTTCCAGGGTCATAAATTCATGAAAAAGAAACTTATCTCTTTTGCTTTGATTCCAAAGTGCAGAAAATTACGGAATTACATACAAATTTAAACAAAGTAAATCAATTGTTTGGCAAGGAATATATGTTTAATTTCAGTATAAGCTCATACTCAGGTTTTGTTCTATTAATTGATATCATGTATTCTGAGAAGAAAAATATGAGGTATGTAAATGTATTTCAGCAATGATATTCCCTATTACAGCTATGTCATATTTTTTTTTTCAAAATTTATAACATGAGCAATGAGATGACTCAAGTGATAAAAGTACTTGTCCCTGACTCTGAAGATTGGTGTTTGGTCTCCAGGACACTCATGGTGAAAGGAGAATACTAACCCCTACTCCCTAAACACAGAAATCATTCAGTAAATGTAATATAAACTTTATAAAATTCCATAGTTAATGCTGTGGCTATGCTTTGATTTGACCCATTCATATTATTTCCCAGAGTATGTGGTGTAAAGCAGTCCTTAAAATGGTAAGAATCTCTTTCTTTTAATATCTTTGAAAATTATCGGTTCTCTTTCTATGTTCCCAACAAAATATATAGAAAATATTGACATGTTCATGACAGCAACTCATGAAAATGGACCCTTCATATATTTTCTGTTAGTTGTTATTATCATTACTACTTGTGTTTTACTTGCCATTTACACTTCTTTTCAAAATAATCTTCAACATTATCTTCAAAACAATAAATTGCACTATTTGTTACAAGAAAATCCTAGTTTTACTCTTCCTCTCACAATATAATTAAAATCTCTAGTATACACACCACTATATGCATATAATTCTTTCACAATTCTGAAAACATTCCTAACATGAAACATAGTATTTGGAAAAAATAGTGCATTTTTAAGATATAAACTCTTATTTAGTCGATAATCAAAGAACAAAAATCAGGTATCACCTTTCTTTAGATTATTTCCTAGAAACTAAAAAAAAGTGATAAAAATAACTTGGTTTCACATTTTAGAGAATGAGAAAAATTATTAGTCCAGGTTCTCTAAAGGAACAGAACAGCTTGAATGTATATTAAGGAAAGACTAGTGGTGATAATGATGACTCAGACATGAAGAGTACTTGCTGCTTTTGCTGAGAATCGAACATTTATTCCAAGCACCCATGCTGGGTGACACACAATTTCCTACAACTCCAATTCAAGAAGCTCCAACATCTTCTCCCAGCTTCCCTGGGTACCTCCCACATGTATATAATCTTGTTAGTACATGTATACACAAAAATAAACCTTTTAACATGGGAAGATTATTGTTTATTGGCTTCATTATAAAGTCTGGGCAGGCAATGAATGACTATTCCAGTCTGGATTTGCTGAAAGCCCTATACATTCCGAATTAAAATATTTGGATGCCTTAACATTCCCAGAATAGCAATGAAGGCCTTGATGATTCCTAGAGAGCTACTGGTCTTTGTTTTAGATGGCGAGCCTGAAGAACCTGTCTGGTACATTAGTGACAAATAACAATAGCAGGAACATTGACAGAGTTAAGGACTTTTAAACAGAGTAAAAGAATATGCTCGATAAATATAAAGGCAAGGAGGAAAATAGCAAAACATTTTGAACCTACTTTATTTGACAGCTATTATACTGTTCTTTCACATCATAGGCTAAGCCTTCACATTTAAAATAACATGTTAAATGAAACATGATTAATAAAAACTAAGAGAGAGAAACTGGGGTTCAACCTGAAGGTCAGAAATGCAAAATAGCCAGCCACTTGTTCTTACCTATACCTCAGTCTGAAAGAGTAACCTTTCCTCCAGAAATCTCAAGATGAGACAGACTGAGACTGAAAGATGTCTCCTCCCATTATATAATTGTCTCTAGTTCTGGGCATGCACCACTACCACCTGTTTTCTATGAGAAGCTAGTGTGGCTACTGGGATTAAAGGTGTGTGTCATTGCTGCCTGGTCACAGCTTTATGCTGACCAGTGTGTCTATTTAACTTTTCTGTTCCTCAGGCAAGCTTTATTTATTATAATACAAACAGAATGCCACTACATTCCCGCTTTTGCCTAAAAGTTTAAAAGAAGGCTATAACAATATAAAAAGGCTATCTACAGTAAGTACAATGATATGTACATACCAATATGTAGAGGAAATAAATATATTAACACTGTCTAATCCATTTGCAAATTTGATAAATTCAGAGAAAGTATTCCACATCTATTCTTTCTTCGTGAGTCTAAATTTTCTACTTAATGTATTTCCTACCTCAATTGGCATCACCATTCAAAACTATCTTTTGCTATTTCTCAACATTTACATTTCTTTACAAATTTTTTTCTGAGTCTTATAAACAAGGGAGACTATAACTATAACTATCTCATCTTAAACTACCTCCGAGACACAAGAAAGAAATAATATTAACTGAACAATCAGGAAGTCCAAGTAAGCAGATTCCAAAAACTGTGAATAATGACAGAAAGAGCTGGCTTCAAGGACATTCACCCAAATTTTCTTGACAATATTGGGCCTTCCATCTTAGGCCTACATTCTTTGAATATCTGACAGACAATTCTGTGAAGCAAGATATTCAAAAAGGGTGTCCCTACTTGTCATGACAATGTTTTTTCAGTCACTTTCTTTTGTGCCCTGCTTGTTTAATTAAAATAGCATATTGTCAGCAGTTGAGGCAGGGGCATTTTCTTGCCCAGTGGTTTACTTTTGCTATGAAGAAAATAATAATCATATGGAGTTTCTTTGATGCCCATATCTTCTCTGAAGTAGATTGGTGCCGCCAGGGACAAACATGTCTCATTGTCATATAAAAGAAGAAGCTAGATTACTAAAGCATCTTAAATACCATATTCTATAGATCTCTGAAGTATTTGAAGATGACCTGTCTATCTAAAACATATCTTTGCTTGTCCTTGAAAAGATACCTAATGTGACTATAAGTTTAATTATACTAGCAGATTAACTACTAACTTTATTTATCATTCCAAAGGGTAATAATAATTTTCAAGGATTAGAGATTTGCATTGTATTATTAAAAGAGCTGTATAGCTATAATAACTCACACAAGATTAGAAATATATGTACGTATGTTTTAACAAAATTAATCTCAAATTTGTATAAATGTACAAAATTTGTATACAACATACAAAAGTCCAGTCCAATGTAGAACATTTAAAACTAGTAATTGCATTTTAAAACTAGATTTCAATAATTCACCTTTTTATCCTATCATATCTATATCATCCCTTTTTTATTTCAGAGTAGATTAAATAATCTACCATTTCATCCCATCATATCTATATCCCCCATTTTTCTTTCTGAACAAGTTCATATATATATGCTCCCCTTTTTCATTTCAGAGTAGACTGAATAATCTACACTTTTATCCTATCATATCTATATCCCCTTTTCCTTTTCAAAACAAAAACCTTAAGTCTATTTTCCTTTATTAGCGTTTTTCCTGAACGTTATCCAAAATAACTTGCAACCAACACACTAAACAATGACAAATATCCATAATCCATTTTTTGAGAATGTGGGTATAGTTTCTAGACTTCTTCCTGCTGATGGTGGGCACTGATAATCTTATGATGACCCAAAGAATATTTAGGATTATCATCAAGTCTTGACTAGGGAATTCTGTAAGGATAGATCATCTCGGCCAGCAATTTTGATGTTGTTCTGGATGTAGAACTTAGAGGAAACTGCAACAGAGATGCTCTAAAACATTGAGACATCTGGATAATCCACCTCATTAGAGAATTTTTAGAGTTTTTTTTCCTTGACCAAACTTTATCTTTCTTTACCCAAATGAATCCACATCTTCTCACTTCCTGTGGAAACCAAATCAAAGACCCTTCTCCAAAGAAATATATCTTTTGACTTAAATTTTGAAGTCAAGGCATTTTCTTTTTTTCTTTTAATATACTCATTTTTTTATTGAGAAAAGGAAAAAAAAGTTTCCCCCTCCTCCCAGCCTCCAATTTCCGTCCCCCTCCTCCCACCCTTCTCCCCCTCCACCCACTCCTCTCCTCCTCCCTCTCCAGGCCAAAGAGCAGTCAGGGTTACCTTCCCTGTGGAATGTCCAAGGTCCTCCCCCCTCTGTCCATGTCTAGGAAGGTGAACATCCAAACTGGCTAGGCTCCCACAAAGCCAGAACATGAAGTAGGATCCAAACCCCATGCCATTGTCCTTGGCTTCTCATCAGCCCTCATTGTTCGCCATGTTCAGAGAGTCCGGTTTTATCCCATGCTTTTTCAGTCATAGTCCAGCTGGCCTTGGTGAGCTCTCAATAGATCAGCCCCACTGTCTCAGTGGGTGGGTGCACCCCGCGTGGCCCTGACTTCCTTGCTCATGTTCTCCCTCCTCCCTCTCCTCATTGGGACCTTGGGAGCTCAGTCCACTGCTCCAGTGTGGGTCTCTGTCTCTATCTGCAACCATCACCAGATGAAGGTTCTATGGTGATATGCAAGATATTCGTCAGTTTTGCTATAGGATAGGGTCGTTTCAGGTTTCCTATCCTCAGCTGCCCAATGAACTAACTGGGGACATCGCCTTGGGCTCCTGGGAGCCAATCAAGGTTCAAGTCTCTTGCCAGCCCTAAGGTGGCTCCTGTAACTAAGAATTGTGCTTCATTGCTCCCCTATCCAGCCTTCCTTTATCCCAATCATCCTGTTTCCCCAAGTTGCCCCCATCCTCCCCTTCTCACTTTTCTCTCCACATCTCCCCTTACCCCCACCCCACCCTCAAGATCCCAATTTCCTCCACGGTTATTTTGTCTACTTCCCATAGGCAAGAGGATAATTATATGTTTGTCCTTGGGTTCACCTTCTTATTTAGCTTCTTTAGCTTCACCAATTGTAGACTCCGTGACCCATATTTATGGCTAGAAACCAATTATGAGTGAGTACATCCCATGTTCATCCTTTTGGATCTGGGTTACCTCACTCAGGATAGTGTTTTCTATTTCCATCCATTTGCATGCAAAATTCGAGAAGTCATTGTTTTTTAC
>NW_004949169.1:183802-185081 GCF_000317375.1 Microtus ochrogaster | reverse complement strand
ATCTCCTGTGCCCATCTGTTGTAGAGTACTTCCCACTTTCTCTTCTATCAGGTTCAGTGTTTTCGGACTGATATTGAGGTCTTTACCATTTGGACTTGAGATTTGTGCATGGTGATAGATATGGGTCTATTTTCATTCTTCTGCAGGTTGACATCCAGTTATGCCAGCACCACTTGTTGAAGATGCTTTCTTTCTTCCATTGTATACTTTTAGCTCCTTTATCGAAAATGAGGTGTTCATAGGTTTTTGGGATAAAATCCGGGTCTTCTATACAATTCCATTGGTCGACTTCTCTGTTTTTATGCCAGTACCACACTGTTTTCATTACTGTAGCTCTGTAATAGAGGTTGAAGCCAGGGATGGTAATGGCTCCCGACAATCCTTTATTGTATAGGATTGCTTTGGCTATCCTGGGTTTTTTGTTTTTCCATATAAAGTTGATTATTGTCCTCTCAAGATCTGTGAAGAATTTTGATAGGACCTTGATGGGGATTGCATTGAATCTATTAATTGCCTTTGGTAGAATTGCCATTTTTACTATGTTGATCCTCCCAATCCAAGAGCAAGGGAGGTCCTTCCATTTTCTGGTATCCTCTTCAATTTCTTTCTTCAATGCCATAAAGTTGTTGTCAAATAGATCTTTTACTTCCTTGGTTAGAGTTACCCCAAGATAGTTTATGCTGTTTGTGGCTATCGTAAAAGGTGAAGCTTCTCTGATTTCCCTCTCTGCTTCTATATCCTATGTGTATAAGAGGGCGACTGATTTTTGGGGTTGATCTTGTATCCTGCCACATTAAGAAAGCTGTTTATAAGCTGTTAAAGTTCTTTGGAGGAGTTTTGGGGGTCGCTTATGTAGACTAACATATCATCTGCAAATAATGAAAGTTCAACTTTTTCCTTTCCAATTCGAATCCCCTTGATCCCATTATATTGTCTTATTGCTATTGCTAGAACTTTAAGTACTATATTGAAGAGGTATGGCGAGAGAGGACAGCCTTGTCGTGTTCCTTAGTTTAGTGGGATGGCTTTGAGTTTCACTCCGTTTAATTTGATGTTAGCTGTCGGCTTGCTGTATATTGCCTTTATTATATTTAGGTATGACACTTGTATCACTAATCTCTCCAATACATTTATCATAAAGGGATGTTGGATTTTGTCAAATGCTTTTTCAGCATCTAATGAAATGATCATATTTTTTTTTCTCTTTCAGTTTATTTATATAATGGATTATATTGATAGATTTTCGTATGTTGAACCAGCCCTGCATCTCTGGGATGAA
>NW_004949169.1:176481-180942 GCF_000317375.1 Microtus ochrogaster | reverse complement strand
ATTATTTTCATATAATTCACTTTTGAGTCGATTTCTTCTAATTCTTCTAGAGTAGGGTGTACAATTCTTCTTATTTCGGGATCTCTGGATTCTGGTGATGTCATGTTGCCTTTCAGGTTGTTGGAGGAATTCTTGCCTTGGCGCCTTCCAATCTCTTCCTTCAAATGGAGCCAGGAGAGGCCTGGTGTCTTTGTCCAGTCTTTGCTGTGACTGACTCTCTGGTTGTAACTCTAAGTGTAGAAGCAGGAACCGTCCCGTCCAGATGGAACTTCTCAGCAGTGAAACATAGACGCCTGGTAGTCCAATGACCTGCGGACGAAAGGGAGAACTTGGGGGGCAGGGCAGGGACGAGTAGAACACAGGACCCCCTGCCGCAAAAGCTGAAGGTGTGCATGCTCCCTTTGTGTGTGTGGGGGGGGTCCTTGAGGCCTGTCGGTATGCAGGCACTCACCTTTCTGGGTGGGTAGCCTTAGTGTAGGAGCAGAAAACTGTTCCTGAGCATAGGACCTAGCAGATAATGCAGGCTCTTGGGGGCGGGGGGTCGGGTGTAAGAAAGACAGCCCTGCAGAAGAAGCTGGGGGAGGGGGTGTTTGTGGTCTCTTCCTGGTCAATCCGCGCCTGGATCGCACACACTCACCCGTCCAGATGGAACTCCTCAGTACCTAAATAGGCCCGCCTGGTAGCCTGATTATCCGGGGGGGAAAAAAGGAAAAAACCTGGCAGGCAGGGCTAGATCCACTCTGGGTGGGTCGCCCGTCCAGGTGGAACTCCTCAGTACCTAAACAGGGCCACCTGGTAGCCTGATGATCCCGGGACAAAAGGAAGAAACCTGGCAGGCGGGACGAGATCCAGGAGTGCACAGGCACCCCTGGAGCACAAGCTGAAGGTGCCCAGGCTCCCTTTCGGCGGTCCTTGAGGCCTGCCCAGTAGGCAGGCACTCACCGCTCTGGGTGGGTCGCCTTAGTGTAGGAGCAGAAAACTGTTCCTGAGCAGAGGACCTAGCAGAAAACAGGGCGCCTGGTAGCCCGATTTCAAGGCATTTTCAAAACATATAGGTGTAATTAATCCAGCTTCATTTATAATCAAATGTCTTTTCACAGCTCTTGCTCCTTCCTCAGCAGTCAAACAATTCAAAGACAACACAATAACAAGGAACATCCTGACTCTCTGTGTATTTTTCATCATAGGATAATAAGACTATGCAGTAGCCTTTTTAATTACAGATAAGCAATAAATAAACAGTTGCTGTATTAAATTAGGTTACTGATACAGAGTTTTAGGAAGAAAAGAGAGAATGTACAAATAGGAGAAGTATGGAAAATATCTGTGTACATATATATGTTTAAAATTAATTTTAGTTGTCATTATGGACTAGTTTGGGAATCAACACATTCCCATTTTTTTCATCATTATATGAAAGATAAGCCAGGGTAAATAGGAGCTGTGAATGCTAGTTTTTCTTCCAATCCCAGGTGGTTAGGTTTGTGGCCAGCTATTGCCTGTATGGGCGACTAAAAAGCCTCAGGGAAAGCTGGGTGGTGGTGGCATATGATTTTAATCCTAGCACTTGGGAGGCAGAGCCAGACAGATCTCTGTGAACTTGTGGCCAGCCTGGTTTACAAGAGTTCGTTCCAGGACAGGCTCCAAAATTACAGAGAAACCCTGTTTCAAAAAATATTAAAAACAAAGATTTCCTCAGACAAACAACTTTTTTTCATGAATTCATACCGCAAATGTTGGGCACCAAAAGAAGCACAATCAATAAAAATTCAGAGAGAGAATTGGGGACTCAACCTGAAGGTCAGAAAAAGCAAAACAGTCAATGACTCTTACATCTACTTCAGTCCAAAATTGTGATCCTGCCTCCAGGAGTCTCAGAATGAGATCAAGACTGAGAACTGTCTCCTCCAGTCTTATAATACCCTCTAGTTCTGGGATTAAGGGTGTGAACCACTACTGCCTTTTTTCTAAGGTAAACTCATGTGGCTATTGGGAATAAAGGTGTATGTCATTATGGCTACTGGGATTAAAGGTATGTGTCATTGCTACCTGGTCTGTAAGGGAGGTCAGTTTGACTGTTCTACTTTTCAGATCTTCAGACAAGCTTTCTGTATTAAAATACAAATAAAATCCCACTTCACTGTTGAAAAAAATCCCTTGTAAGTGTACGCTTTATCTCTGTAAGATCAAGGTGATAGAAATGGGGAAAGAAGAACTAAAGTATCTATTTGCAGACAATATGAAAATATAAATAAATGACCTGAAAAAACTGCCACCAGCAAACTCCTACAGCTGATAAACACTTTCAACAATGTAGCTAGATACAAATGTAACTCACAAAAATCAGTAGCCTTCCCATATGCAAATGCCAATTTGATTGAGAAAGAAATGAAGAAAATACCACTTTTTAGGGTAGTCACAAATAATATAAAAAGCATGGGGATAAACCTAACCAAGCAAGGGGAAGATTTCTGTGATAAAAACTTTAAAGAAGTCAACAAAGAATTTGAAAAACATATCAGAAGAGGGAAGGCTTCCTATTCTGTTGGATAAAACAGATGAACATAGTAAAAACGGTCATCATACCCAAGGCAATCCATAGATTAAATGAAATCCTCACCAAAATTCCAAAGCAATTCTTCACAGATCTTGAAAGGATAATTCTTTAGTCTTACATAAAAACATAAAAAGACACAACACACACAAAAGAAAGCTTAAATAATCCTTAATTAAAATAAAACAAACAAGAATAAAGAACAAACAAAACAAGAACAACAAAACTTAAGGAGCTACCATCATTTCAGTTTTCAAGTTGTTCTACAGAGCAATAGTCCTAAAAACTTCAAAGAATTGACTGAGACTTATTGATCAGGGAAATAAAATTGAAGATCCACACATAAATCTACGTACCTATTGAACAAGATGTTTGATAAGGAGGACAGAAATACACACAGGGAAAAGAAAGAATCTTCAAAAAGCGGTACTGGTAAAATTGTATTTTTACTGGTAAAGAATCCCAATATATCCATAATTACAGTACACCACAAAACTATACCAAATAGATCAAAGGTCTCAACCAGATACTGATCTTCCTAGAAAAGAAAGTAAAGAATAGTCATGAAATCCTTGGCACAGAAGACTTCCTGAAAAAAAAAGGCACTAACACAGTCACTAGATCAATAATTAATAAATTGTACCTCATGAATCTGAAAATCTGTTCCTATTGTGTAATGCAAAGTGCACCATCATTTGGACAAAGAAACAGCCTACTTAAGTGGAAAAGATTTTTTATGACCTACTCATCTCCCCAAGAGTTAATATACAAATTATGTAATAAACTCAAAAATCTAGAAAACATAAAAACAAATAACCTAATCAAAATGAGGCACAGGTCTAAACAGAAAATTCCCAATGAAGAAAATTAAATTGCTGAGCAATACTTAAACGAGTGTTCAACATCCTTAGTCATCATGGAAATACAAATCAAAAAGATTTTGTAATTTGTTCTATAATTATTTGAATAGCTAATATCAATAATAAAATTGACAATGTATACTGATAACTCATCTATTGTTGATGGAAGTATGAACTTGTACAGACACTATGGAAATCGGTGTAATGGTTACTCAGAAAATCGAAATCCATCTACTGCACTATCCAGCTATACCATTGTTGGACAAATATGCAGTGGCTGCTTCTTTCAACCACAGATAAGCTTTCTCTGCCTGTTGCTCTATGCATAATAGCCAGAATTTGTAAAAAAGCTAGATGCCCCTCAAAAGAAGAATGTGATCAAGAATATGTGACATGTTTACATAATGGAGTAAAAACATGAAATGATGAAATTTACAAATACAGGATGAAATGAGAAAAAAAGTCATCCTGAATGAGGTAACCCAGAACCAGAAAGATAATCATGATCAGTACCTTCATCAGAAAACCTACCTTCTAAAGTAGATGGAAACAAATAGATAGATCCACAGCCAGGCATTATTCAGAGAGTGAGAGACCTAGGAACATTCAGACAAAAATAAGATTCCTTCTTCAAATCCCACTCCTCTGGGCTCAGGGATCCCAGTGAAAGATGGCATAAAGTGTTTAAAGTCAGAGTGGATAAAGGACACCAAGAAACAATGCCCGTTAAATCAACCTGATTAAAATGTATGTAAACTCACAGAGAATGAGACAGCCAGTTTAGGGCTTGCATGGATTTGCACCAAATGGGGATCTAGAGCTGAAATAAGTGAGCAAATGAGCCCCTCTATAACACAGAATCCAACTCTGAAAAACACTTTCCAAAGAAAATTTAGTTTCTTCCAAGAAAGTCTCACTAGTGAAACAACCTACACTTAATGGTAGGTGATAAGGAGATGGCTAACAGAAAATGAATTCAACTATATCTTTGGATTTACATTTCTTGTCTCATAATGTCATGTCAGGACTCTCTCTCTCTCTCTCTCT
>NW_004949169.1:169892-176381 GCF_000317375.1 Microtus ochrogaster | reverse complement strand
TATATATATTCTTCTTTCTTTTTACTCTACAGATCACTTGCTTTTATATCTTCTAGTTTAATATATTTATGATATTCCTGACTGTGCAAATGAGTGGGCTTCTGTGTCTTGTGAGTTCTCTTGGGCTCTTCTAAGTTTTTTTGCTTGTGTCAGAGTACAGTTCCAACAAGGATACCATGTTCCAGGACAGGGGAACGGGGATTAGAAAAGTAAGTAAAGAGAAAGAAGATGTGAGCAAAAATAATAAAACAAAAACATAGGGTAGTTTTGGGAGTGAGCTCCAGTGAATACTGAAAATCACCTGCATTTAATTTCTATTTGTTTAAATACCCCAACCCCCCAAAATAGTAGTAAGATTAATGTTATAAAGGAATGAACTGACCGGTTACACAGCTACATACTTTGTTAAACATTCTGTTACCCAAACAAGACAAGTAACACTCTCACCCTGGATCAAAACATTCTGGAGGCAAATCACTCCCAGGTTGGAATCCATAGTTATCTCCATATGGAAAGAGGAACCTAGCTCTTCTGTTTGAGGTAGAAACAGATCTACTTCTTAATACTTGAAATACCAGGTGTGGATATTAGCCACAACTGTTGACAATAATATTGTGAGAGTATAACTCTCTGGTGTAAATCAAGGCAAAATGGAGCCTTGACATTTGTTTGAAGTAGAAACATATATATTTCTTAATACCTGAAATACAAAGTCTGGATATTAACCATACCTGTTATTTGAAGTGTTTACAATAACTTTAAAGGAACGGAAATAAGTACAAATCTCTCTGACATTTAGTCAAGGTAGAATGGAACCATACCTATGGACTCTGTCATATTTGCTTATTTTTTGTTATTTTCTAATTCCAATGTGTTAGATTTGTTTTATTGCATTTTATTTTTGAAAATCTGTTAGAAGCCTACATTTTTTTAATGAGAAACAGAAATAAGATGTATTCAGATGGTAGGGAGGAACTGTGAGAAATGGGGGAGTAATAAGGATATATTATGTGAGAAAAAAATACATTTAGTAAAAAAAATACACAGACAGACAGACACACACATATATACATGAGAGAGAGAGAGAGAGAGAGAGAGAGAGAGAGAGAGAGAGAGAGAGAATGAATGGTCTTGGCCTCTGCTTATTTTTTGTCATACCCTCTTTTCATGATGTAGAAACTTAAATAGCAAAGCACAGAATGACAAGCCCTGCAAAAAGCATAAATTTTAAAAATAAAATAAAATGAAATATAAAATCATTATCCTGGTTCCTGGAATGTATTAATATTTTCACTTGTTAAATGATTGTAAAACTACAAGAGATTTAAAGAGAAGAATAGTATTCTGGCATCATCAGTATGCGATAGAAGCATATTATGACTTACTAGTCTAGGAAAGGGAGGTATTTTACAAAAATGTTCATTTTAAAGTTTTTTTTGTGGTATAAAGCTTTTTTCCTAAAATATATGTCACTGTATGATAGAATATACACTTAATGAAAAAGCAATAAGATTTGCACTGAAGTATCAGAAGTATCATATAGCATCTTCAAATGTTCTGAAAATGTAACGCTGTGTACCTTTGGAACTAAGAAAACCAGCAAGTCAGGACATTATATTATATGCACTTCCAATATGGTCATATTGGTATCCTGTACAACTTGAGTAGAATTTTTTCCTCTTATTCTTTGATAGCTTGGAGGGAAAAGAAAATAACTTCACTGTGCTATTTTATAGTTTTATTGCTTATGTATTTCATTTGACTTCTCCAGGATCAGCTTCCAAAGATTCATTCATCCAAATCAGCCTCAGGGTGCACTTTTCTCTGATCCCCTTAAATCATGTCCAGATGGATGGCATAAAGCAGTGACCTCACTTTAAATTTACTGAACCTTCCATTCCAATAGTTACCTTATGATTTTTTTTTTTACATTTTGCTCAAGCAATCAGAAATTTTTAGTTTCTTTGAGTTTATTCCCTAATGGAGCCTTTCAGGATGCACCAAGAAATATCCATTAGTAATGGAAGCAATCAAATAAGACATATTTCCACATAATTCGTGCACTGGTATCCTAGGATTAACCCACCTCCATTGCTGAATATTCATGATATTCATACTTTTAAGTAAAATTATTAGCTAAAATGGTGTTTAAATCAATATTCAGTTTATACTTTTCTTTTACACATACCTATGCATAACTGTTATAATTTTTAGCAACTCACAAATAACTTTTAATTCCCTACTCTTTAGAAATCTCCCAGTCATCAATTTGTTGAAAAATAAGTGAGCTTTTTATGCACTTGTAAACAGGGATAATGAAAAACAGTAAAATATTTAAAAATATCCATCTTAAAAGAGCATAGAAAATTTGGATGGTGAGATGTTATGTGAAGCATGCATTGTGTTTTTCAGGAGAAAGGGGGCTCTATATCTACATAGTACATTATATACAAGTACAAAATTACCAAATAATATTTTAATAAATAAATCACGAAAGATTTTAAAAACAATTTTATTAAAGAATATTTCCTATTTTGAAAACATAAGCAGCAATCAAGCAGTAGAACATATTCACTGAAAAAAGCCTTTACAATAAAATATGGGCTTCTACTTTTCTTGGCATTTACTACAAAAAGATATCCAATATCTTGATAATGAGGTCAAAGAGTATGATTACAGATATTCTTCTAAGTACCAATTCTGTAAAGCAGAAAAGTTGTTTCTTACTAAACACTGTGTATTATCCTTTACATGTTTGCTTTTAGAGACAAATTATTTTTTATTTTATTTAATTTTTTTAAAGAAAACAAACTATTTGTTTTTCATTTTATATACAAATTCCAGTTTCCACTCTCTCCCCTCCTCCCACTCCCTCTACCTTCCCCCCACCCCCATCCACTTCTCAGAGAGGGTAAGACACAGTGCTTCAGGGATGGTCCAAGGCCCTCCCTACTATGTCTAGCCTGAGCAAGGTATCCATCCAAAGAGAATGGGTTCCCTAAACCTAGTACAAGTGGTAGGGATAAATCCTGGTGCCACCTGCCAGTGGTCCCTCAGTCTGCCTCAGACATACAACTGTCACCCACATTCAGAAGAACTAGTTTGAACTTATGCTGCTTACTTCTCTGTCCAGCTGGCGTTGGTCTGCTCCCATTACCTCAGGTAAACTTTTTCAATGGGTGTCTCCATCATGGTCTTAACCTCTTTGTTCATATTCTCATTCTTTCCACTCTTCAACTGGACCTTGGGAGCTCAGCCCAGTCTTCCGCTGCGAGTCTCTGCCTGTTTCCATCAGTTGCTGGATGGAGGTTCTATGGTGATATTTAAGATATTCATCAGTCTGATTACAAGGCAAGGGCAGTTCAGACATCCTTTACTCTATTGCTTAGGGTCTTAGCTGGGGTCATATTTGTGGATTCCTGGAAATTTCTCTAGTGACAGGTTTCTTGTAGCTCCACAATGGCACCCCCAATCAAAATATCTCTATCCTTGCTCTCATTTCTTTCCTTCTTCCATCTTGACTATCTCGTTGTCTCAAGTTCTTCTTCCTGTTCTTTCACTCCTCTTAATCTCCACCCTTGCTTATGCTTCCAACTCCATGCTTCCTATTTTGTCAGGCGATCTTGTCTATTTTCCGTTTCCAGGAATATATATGTATATTTTTTTAGGGTTCACCTTGTTACTTAGCTTCTCTAGGATCATGAACTATAGACTCAATATCTGTTGCTTTACAGCTAATATCCACTTATGAGCGAGTACATACCATGTTCATCTTTCTGGGTCTGGGTTACCTCATTTGGGATGTTTATTTCTAATCCCATCCATTTGTAAGAATTTCAAGTTATGGCCGTGATAAATCATGCTTCTATGAATATACTTGAAGAAATGCCCTTGTAGTGTGTTTGAGGATCCTTTGGGTATATACCAAAGAGTGGTATTCCTGGGTCTGAGGTAGGTAATAACCAAATATTCATTTCAGTGAGTACTTTATTAAAATTAAGCAAAGTAAGTGTTTTAGTTATTTTTATGTTTCTGTGATAAAGCACCATTGTCAAGACAAGTTATAGAAATATAGTGGAACTTCATTTGTATTTTAATAAAGATTACTTATTTAAACATGAGAGAGTAAAACAGTCCCAGTGGTCACCCTTACAGATCAGACAGTGGTAAAACACACTTGTAATCCCACTAGCCACACTAGTTTGCTATATAAACCATCTTGTTCATGCATTTCATCCCAGTGGACCATGCCTTTAATTCCAGAATTAGAGAGGATTATAAAACAGGAAGAGAGCACTATCAATCTCAGACTCATTCTGAGATTCTTGGAGGCAGAATCGCCATTTCAGACTGAGAGAGAGCTAAGTGCCAGTGCCATGCTGTTTTGGTTTTCTGAACTTCAAGATGAGCCCCAATTTCTCTCTCTGAGTTTTTTTATTAATTGTGCATCATAGAAGTATTAGTTTATTGGGGGCTTATAGTTCCAGAGATATATGTCTTAGATCACCATGCCAGGAGCATGACAGCAAGCAGGCAATCATGCCAGTGGAACATCTGCATGTTTCATCCTAATACACAAAGAAAAGCAGAGTGAGAACACTAGATATAGTGGGAGATTTTTGAAACCTTAAATTCTTCCCCAGTGACACATCTTATCAAACAAACCATACCACATAGTACTTTACAAATAGCAACCAGTTGGTATGAATTCAGTTGCCTGTAAATTATGGGGAGTATGTCATTAATATTCTCAATTAGTTTTAATTGGCTATAGAATATTTAGATGAAAAGAGAAATTTCAACAGGATAATAAGTAGAATCACAATGTTTTATGCAAATTGTGATAGCATAAGAATTTGAGTATATGTATTTGTCTTTTAAAATACCTTTAAAAATAGAAGCATTATATATTATTTAGTCTGCCATAAACACATGTACTTGTGGATCCATAAAAGGTAACTTCTTATTAATTTTATAACCTTAATTTTCAAATTTTGTGTATACATATACATACATGTGTAATACATATTCATGCACATATATGCGCATGTGTGTATATGTATACATATGTAAATATTTATGCAAACATATATATATATATATACCAAATATATATATACGAAACCAAAAAATATTTTTTTACATTCTGCAAATGACTGATTAACTTTGGTTTAATGATACAGCTTTATCATTTTGTATAATCAAAGATTTTCTGTCAAATACCTATCTGGCTTAATACAGTACATAAGTTATGAAATGTTTATGATTATGACATGTATATAGAAAATTTGTGATAATGCTGCTGCTCAAAACCTGAATAAAATTGGCCACATTTGAAAAATGCTCAAATTACAATTTTGGCATTAGCAAAATGTCTAGTCAAAATGAACTCAAGATTTTTGTATCTATTTGTTTTCATACAGTATCATAATATTTTGGCAAAACTCTCTGTCTCAGACTGTACCATGTTATTTTGTTAGATTAGACTCTACTCTCATATAGAGCGGACTACAAACATCCACAACTTCATACATCTTGGCCTTTATTTTAGTCATTGATTTAAAAGGACTAGATTTAATACAGAAAAGGAAATTCGTAATTACTTTAGCAAGCATAATATGTTGATTCAATTTGTCTAATTGTTCAGTATTTATTAGAACCTAAATATAAAGTAACAAAATATTTCCATTGTTGACTCCTCAAAGTCCTATCATAAAAGGAGTTATGTATTTGTACTATTGAATTTTTTGATAATAATTTTCTATCTTCACTGCTGGGAATAATTGCTAATGCAAGTAGAACGATAGAAATGTTTCTAATCTACATCTAAGACTTGCCTAGACATGAACAACAGTGGGGAGCTTGAAGTTATCACTTCATATGAAAGTGACAATAACAGGCGTCAATTGCTTTGCTGTGTCATTGAAATAAAATATGTTTAGTTCCAAAGTTACAGAAAAAGTAAGAGTAAATATTTTCCTCATAGTTTTTTTACTTATTTGAAATAATATATACTTAGTGTAAAAAACAATGAAATTTCACAAACACACACAGTGAACTAATTACCACTCTCACTCTAATTAATGAGCCCATATTATCATAGTTACCTTTCTGCTACTAGAAAAGGCATAAGACATGCTAGAGTAATAAAGTTTTCCAAAGAAGACATTAATTAACTATATAAAAAGCACTTATACTTTAATAATAATTGGATAATAGAAGTCAAAACCACAATAGATATCACTTATACCTGTTGGAGACTGTTGCAACATGATTAGACTTGGTTGAAGATGTGGAGGAAAGAGAATTCTTATGCCCAAAGAGGTAAATAAAAACTGATACAGAGATCTTGCTAAACAGTAAGGATATTTTAAAAAAGAAATTGAAGTAGTATAATTGTTCTTCTTAAAAAATAATAAAGGCAGGGGTGTTCTTCTTGAACACGGGGCACAGGACAGACACGCACGGCGGAACAAACACAGACACGAC
>NW_004949169.1:155020-162097 GCF_000317375.1 Microtus ochrogaster | reverse complement strand
TCCTTAGTATCCTGGTAAAGTTCTGTGAGCTTAGAATAGTTTACCGGTTTAAGAGCAGCTTTGCGGAGTCCAACCATGAGGCAAGTTATGAACCGGTCCCTAGCCAGAATTCCCCATGGCGAGTTATAGTCCCAGTCGGGCTCCTGGTCTGGCACTGCCTCCGCCCCCGGGGGGTAGGAGTCCTGGGTTTGGTGAACCTCATCGGCGTACTGTCTCCCCTGCTCCCAGACTCGTCTGCGCTCCTCGGGGAGTAAGTTATTAAATAATATTGTGTACACATCGTGGTATTTCAAATCATAGGATTTGGTTAAAAATTGAAACTCTCTCGTGAAATTGGTGGGGTCAGCCGTGTATGACTCCAACAACTTAGAGACTTGAGACAGCTCTGATAGAGCCAATGGCACATGGAACTTCATTAGACCCTCAGCAGCGGCCACCTCTCGCAAGGGGAGAACTGTGGCTGGCTTAATTTGACTAGCGGCAGCCTCCGCTGTGGCCCGCGAGCGCGTTAGGGGAGGGGTGAATTTTGGGGCAAGATGGCGGATGGGGGTGGAGCTTAAAGGCGCTCTGGAGGACCGAGGGGGCGGGGTTGGGGGAGGGGAAGACAGGGAGTCCAAGGACGCTTCTGGGTGTCTGTGACGGAAAGAAACTGTTAATTGTTTGCGCCGCCTGGTACGGGAGGAATCTGGGGGCGTATCAGAAAGGCTGGATGAGGACCCCGAACTCTGGCGAGAATGGGAACTTTTTGGAGAAAGAGACCTGGACCTAGAGGAATGTTTATGCGGCGGGGAACGGGAGAGAGACCTAAAAGTGGAACGGTTAGAGGCATCATGGGGGCAAGATTTAGGCGAGCCCTTCCGGTGTCCAGAACCTGTTGAAGGAAGAGAAGCGGTTAGGTTGTCGCGAGACCGGACGGGGCGGGAGGGGGTGGTCCCCCGAGGCCGGAAGAGCGGAGGCTCATCCGCTGGGTCCATTCTCATGGCTGGAGTGGAAGGTTCCTGTGGGGCAGACATTGCTAGGAACATGTGAGCAGGAGGGCATTGTGAAGTTGTAGACGGGTCAGTTTTTAGGGCCATATAAAAAAAGCCATTACGTAAGCCATTTCCTTCCATTTAGCAGCCTGGTGACAAAAATTGGCCAGCTCCCGTAAGATATCAGGGTCAAATGACCCCTGGGGGGGCCAGCGAAGACCATTTTCTAGCTTATATTTGGGCCAGGTTTTGGAGCAGAGACGCGTCAGCGTCTTTAACTTGATGGAGGGAATCAAAGCATGAGGCTTTAGAGATTCCAGAAGTTGACCGAGGGGGGAATTTAGAGAAATTGGCTTTGAACTTTTGGTTCCCATGGTTAATCAATAAATCCGCCTGCAAAAACGAGCACAGGCCGCTCGAAGACAGGCGTCCCTGAGCCCCAAGAAGCGGTGCTATTGGCCAAAAAATAGCCTTTTGGGGGCTGACCGTGCAGCCGAGAGGTGCCTGTCCCGTGACGAGCCCGCACGTGAAAGAGAGAGAGAGAAAGGAGGGAGAAAAAAGGCAGACGAGGCCAGGAACACCGAATTTCTGGCGGGCCAGGAATACCAAATTCCTGGCGGGAAGTTGGGGACACCGAATCCCCAACTCGCAGGCGGAGCTATGGTCAACCAAGGAAAAAAGGGGGGGTAGGCAACTCAACCCAGAACGTGCTAGAGAAAGATGGCCAGGCGTTCCCTAGGGCGGGACGAGGAGAGACCAGCGGGGATAAACTCACGAATCAGTTGGCTGTGGGCATGTGGTTGTGGGCAGGTCCCCAGTTGTAGACTTCGTTCCCGGGAAAGAGGTCTCCGGCACTCCGGGAGGCGCGCCCCAGGCCCAAAGGCCAGGCCTCAGGTGGAAGGCCCGGGACAAGAAGTCCCCGATCACGGCACCAGTTTGTTCTTCTTAAAAAATAATAAAGGCAGGGGTGTTCTTCTTGAACACGGGGCACAGGACAGACACGCACGGCGGAACAAACACAGACACGACACGGCAGCTCCCACGTGGGTCCACTTTAATGGGGGAGAGAAACACAGAAGGGCAAAGGATGTGGGACACACGAGGAAAGGCAGGACGAGAGAGGAGCCTCGTGTGGCTCTGCCTTTTAAACGGGGAGCGCAAGGGTATCTGGGAATATCCCATACCTGCGCGAAGGTGCATGCACAGGTAACCATAGTCCAAGAGGAGTCTGGGAGTTGTAGTTTTTCAAAAGAGCAACAATAATTTCTTCACATAGTGAGTAAATCCTCATTGAGGCTTACATATATACACACATATATATGTATATGTATATATGTTTATCTTTCTGTAAGAATTACTGTTTTATTTTGTACAATTTGCACAACTATAATTTGCTGATGTTATAGCTAAAGATCCCTTAAAATATTATGATAAATTTTACAAATGCTCTTCCAATGGAAAAACCACATATATGGTTAATAATAAAAAAAAATTATGGAGCATACCATGGCTCATTAAAAACAACTTAAAAGGATAAAAGTTACTAACATAGTGCCACCAAGATGACCTTTACTAAGGCAAGAAAAAAAGGCCCTAAAATGAATGACCAAAAACCATGACCTATAACTTGGGGTCAAGAACGGGTTTATGGGTTGTTTTTTTTTTTACAAAAAAAAATAAAACTAAATAAAATATCTACATATACAGACATGACAAAAATGACAGACCTAATGACATCATAACTACAAATGCCCCATAGAAGAGATTTTTAAAAAGTGTTAAAAAAATAATTGGCCCAGTCTTAATCCACAAAACCTGCTGCCACCAACCTACTCTACAGGGTGCCATGCTACACTGAGGGACAGATGCTAAGCTGCTTCCAGACACTTTAGACACACATTGACACAGAGACCCTGCTGAGATTACATGACCACAGTGACTACAATTTTTGTTTAAAAGAAGTTGGTATTATGAGTGAGTACATCCCATGTTCATCCTTTTGGGTCTGGGTTACCTCACTCAGGATAGTGTTTTCTATTTCCATCCATTTGCATGCAAAATTCACGATGTCATTTTTTTTTTACTGCTGAGTAGTACTCTAATATGTATATATTCCACACTTTCTTCATCCATTCTTCCATTGAAGGGCATCTAGGTTGTTTCCAGGTTCTGGCATTACAAATAATGCTGCTATGAACATAGTTGAACAAATGCTTTTGCTTGTTTGCATGCTCACCTTCTTGGACCTGGATGGAGGGGAGAGGACCTTGGACTTCCCACAGGGCAGGGAATCCTGACTGCTCTTCAGGGGAATGGAGTGGGGGGGGAGGAATGGGAAGAGAGGAAGGGAAATGGGAGGCAGGGAGGAGGTGGAAACTTTTTCAACCAAAAAAAAGGGGGAGGGGAGTAGAACACCTCATTTCCTGATAAGGGAAAATAATTAACCTGACTTAATGCATCTGCAAAGGCTTCTATAAATCAGACTTCTATACTTCAAGAGCCAGATTAAAACCATATATTAAAAATAAAAATAAATAAAAGAAGTTGGTATTGACCAATAATGCTAAGAATTATGATACTAACCTCATAATAGTTGTAACTGCATATAAGATGTTAAAAAGTTGGTATTGACCTAATAATGTTTATAACTGCTTATTACATGTTAAAAAAAAAGGTTTGACACACCCTGTAAACGTTTAGGTTTAATACATTTGTTAAAAATTTTAGATTTTAATACAATGTTAAAAATTTAAGAGATGCTCTAAACTAGCTAAAAAAAAGCATTTTCAACTCATACAATTTTCTTCTTTAAATAGGAGACTATAGTTTTTAGAAACATAATTATTCATAAAACATAATCATTTATCCTGACAAAAAATGTAGGGCTCCAAGACACAGAGCCCAAAGGTATCTCTCTCCCTTAATCTCTTTTATTCACAGAGATCAACAGTCAATGGCAGGTTTAAAGCTTCTTCTTCCCAAATGCCTAAAACTGGAGCTTACATAATATAAAATGCCTGTTCCAAAGACAAAAAAAAAAATGAGTAAATAAAGAAGTCTTTGCCCAAGGCAGATATTATCTTCTGTCCTGTTACAAAAGTACAAGTTTTATTAAAATTAATAAAAGAGAATGGACTGTAGGCCCATTTTTCTACCAGGCATGACAGCCAGGCTCTGAAGCCTTAGTTCGCACCTGAGGTGGTCACATAGCCTTTCACACAGACTGCAACTACTCTAACAAAGGGTCAAAATGTTGTTTTGGTCCTTCTTTGTAATTTAGAGGAAGCCTGGGATAGAGATGCTAATTCAGCCTATGTGACAGAGCAGGCAGAGGTAGGTGTGACTAAATCCATTCACCTGGTTACCTAGAAAACAAAATGCTAATAAATTTCCCCCTCAGTTTACTTTTTGATATAAAGGCTGTTTGAAAAGTAAACACAAAAAAATTTCAGGATGAAAATTCAAGATTTTATGAGGGATCACTAAAAATCTCCTCCCAATAAAGCCATGTCAGGGCTGGCACGGGATGCCATACATATGTGTGTGTGTGTGTGTGTGTGTGTGTGTGTTTATCTTTCTGTAAGAATGACTATTTTATTTTGTGAATGAAACGTATTACTTACTTAACTAAAGGTTTTATAATATAAGTGACAAAATAACAAAGTAGAAAAATAATTAGTACTATCAATTTCATTTTTCTACTTTTTCAAGTGATGTGTATTTATATTTAGAAAATAAACATTTACACGAATATATCTGTTTTGTATTTACTGTAAATCTATGTAATATGTGACAATTTTGAAAGCTTAAACTTTCACTTTCAAGTTCAGGATTTATTTACATCAAAATCCAGTATCTAGAAAAAATCAAGTATATAAATTAAAATCCACAATATAGTAATCTGGGTTTTTGCTATTTAGAAAGATTGGAAACAGAATTAGCAAAGGCTTAGACTTTTAAGAAGGGAGGAAGTTTCCTGAACTGGGGATGAGAGTGAGTATTTGATGCAACAACTAAGAACTTGACAAAGAAAATCTCAGGTGTTTTTGAAAAAGGAAAGAAAATATAGCAAAGAAGGACTTCTGACCACTCCTTTTTTAACATTGTAAAGTTACACCAATGTGAGCTGATGCTGGCAGACTGATGTTGATTTTCTCCTCAAATTCTAGTGCTAAAAACTCAAAACCTATATATAAGTACTAAAACGTTTTACATTTACATTTTTGAAGTGAGTGAATGAATTTTAAGGGTGAAACCCTCATTAGCTGAATTAGGGACATGCAAAGTTTGAAGGGAGTACTTTAGTCTATGACAGTGTTTCTATTCTATTATGCTTTTTCATTTAGTGATGACACCATTTATACATTCTGGATGATTCAATGAAAAGGCAACATTTTGGAAAGAGAGAATGACTCCCAATCACATATCAGATCTGTAAGCATCTTGATCTTGGACCTTTCTGTTTATTCAAGTATGTGAAACAATTCTCTATTATTTATAAATTATGCAGTTTGTGACATTTATCATAGCTATGAGACTGAATAAGATATAGGTTATAAGTTATCAAAAGACTTCGACTGAGGATCACCTACAGTTCAGAACCACATTCATGTTGGTGTTAAACAACAAACCTAAGTATTATATATATATACCCTTAAAAATTTTTAGCTGATACTAGAATTATTTGTGTTTCATTTGTTCATCTTACTTTATCCCTATACAAGGACACATATTTTATAATTCATATTGTACAACTCATATTGCTGTACATTTCTCAAAATGGATCGTGAAATCCAAGCTGTCCAGAAAGGCATTATTTTATTGGATTTATAAACATTTAAATGGAAAATAATTTGATATTTCACATACTTACTATGAGTCTAAAAGGACTGTTCACAAATTACTACAATTCCAACTTTTCTATTTGTGACCATGCAAATGAAAACAATCTGTAATATATGTTTTCAGTGGATAGTCTGCTTTATTTGGCCAGTTTAGTTTTAAGAATAAGTATATAACTTAGAAAATTAGATTATTTGTTGGTAGAGGCATGAATAAGAATATCCACTATAAAGCCACAATATTAGTATGTGTTAATTTATTAGAAATATTGTCCCTAGAAACACTAAAAATATCAATCCTAAAATTGACTGGAAACACACGATGTCATTATACCTTGATTAAAAGAATTGATGAAATGTACTTTTAGAATGTTAGAAAAGTGAAGAAATGCAGAATATCTACATCCTGAAGGAATTTGTGTGGTTTGAAGTCTATTGGATATAATTATACAGAATAAAAAATATCACCAGAGAATTTTTAGAAGTTGAATGAATTGAGATTTGCATCTTAGAAAGATTTTTGTATAGCAAGTTCAAGGTTGTTAAAATAGAATCCAGTTCTTTGAAATTCTAACTCTCTTCAGTCATGCTTGAATCATAAGTGTAACTGAAGGACATGTTTCTTTTAAATGGACTTGCAATAATTATAGAGAAACTTTAGCAATCAATTTTTAACGTTTCATATAACAATTGGATTTATGTATTTTTAATTTAATACAATATTTTTTTCATTATGGTGTTTTAATTGTGTATTGTTTCTTATGAATCATTAATAGATATTTTGTAGATAACATATGAGTTATGAGGCTTTTAACATATAATCCCATAGATGAAAGCAGGTGAGAAATAGTGAAACAAAAGGACATTTGGCGTGGTTACCTATTATACCTGACAATATTTTGTAGTGTGTCACTGTCACAAAGTAACTTTTACCATAAAGAGAATAAAAATATTCCTTCAGGTGTTATGGAAGATAAATAATGTATGTTGTTCTTCACATGCATCTAAGACATAGCTGTCTTAAATTGCAGGAGATAAAAGTTTAAAGAGCTGCACAGTGAAAAGTCATGTCAATAATCAGTTGATGGCAAAGCTCAGACTAATACAAGACAATAATATCATTGAAATAGATTTATTAAAAACACATTCCTTAAAACCACATTTTTTTTTATTGAGAAAAGGAAAAAAAACAAGTTTCCACCTCCTCCCAGCCTCCCATTTCCCTCCCCCTCCTCCCACCCTTCCCCCCCTCCTCCAACCCTTCT
>NW_004949169.1:144935-154905 GCF_000317375.1 Microtus ochrogaster | reverse complement strand
TAAGTAGGATCAAAACCCCGTGCCATTGTCCTTAGCTTCTCATCAGTCCTCATTGTTTGCCATGTTCAGAGAGACCAGATATATCCCATGCTTTTTCCGATTTTTAAAGAAAGAATCATTACTGTGAAAGCTAAGAATCTCTACTCTGCAATGCTAGGTCATGGTTTTTAACTCGCTTATTCATCAGGGATGACTGGAATGTATGTTTTTATGTTTGTATTTTTCTTTTTTAAAAAAGAATGGTTTATTTGGGCTCAAAAAATTTACAGTTGTCATGGTTCATTTGGCAACTGGAAAGAGTGTCTCAGTGAGGGATTGCCTAGTATGTGTTGTCCTGTGTGTATGTCAGTGGAGAATTGTCTTAATTCTTACCTAACTAAGGAACTCCCACTAACTATACGTAGTGTCAGTTTCTAGTCAGGAGGTCATGAACTCTGTACCAGCCAAGAAAGATTTCTACATACTAAGTATGCATAAATATATTTCTCTCTGATCCTAACTATGAATGTGGTATGATTAGCTGCTAAAAGTTCCCTTCTCAGAGAATTCCACAATGATGGAGTGCAACCTAGAATTTTAAACTCTTATAAACTCTTTTCTTGCTTAAATCACTTTTTGTCAGGATACTTTATCATAGGAACCAATGTGAAACTTGGACATGTATATACAATCCATCATGTCAGAGAAAAAGCACGGAAGCAGGAGCTTGAGGCAGATGGTTGCATTGTGTCTTCACTAAGAATCATAGAGAGACAAATCCTGTTCTTCAGATCTTTTTTCCCTTTTCATTCAGTCCAGGATCCCAATTTGATGGAATGAATTTAAAGATAGTTGAGGCTATTAATAATTAATGTGTTTTCTCATATAAACATACATTCATTTTGTTACTATAAATACATTTTTGACCTGGGATAAGTCCTTGTCCCACTACCAGAACACCCCCCAACAAATCAATTCACACAACTGTCTCCAACATTCAGAAGGCTTAGTTTGGTCCCATATAGGGTCCCCAACTTTAAATCCAGAGTCCTTGAACTCACACTAGCCCATTCCCTGTGGTGAGATATGTTGTTTAGCCTTGATACAGGGGAAAAGGACTTCAGCTTGCCCCCTCTGAGAAGTGTATGGGAGAGTGTATAAGGAGGAGGTGGGGTGCAAAAGCCGGCAATGGAGGGAAAACTGGAGTTGGTATATAAAATAAAAAATTTAAATAAAAAACATTCACTTAAAAATATATTTTTGGCATTAAAATAATTCTAACGTAGATATGAATGGATGTTTAAAATTATTTCAATAAAGATTTTTATTTATATATATATATATATATATTTCTAGATTATTGTTGATCGCCTTGGCAGGTCACTAGTCTAGGGTTAGTAACCCGCCTGGCAGTTCAGTTATTCCAGGGTCCCGGAGAGGCACTATCTGGAAGATAAATGGGCTAGGAGACAAGGAGGCTAAGCTGGGGTTCCTGTCAAAGCCTCAGTTTATTAGAGATGGGGTACAACTTATATAGGGTATGGAGTTGGGGGGTGGGTACAGGGGCCTGAGCTCTTGCCACGTAGTTCACGTTGGTCACGTGGTCCGTGTTGGTCACGTAGGCAGGAGGTTATCTTCGGTCAGGTCACTGTAGGCCAAGAAGTCACAAGTTGCCACACCTAGTTCCCTAGATAGTTTGGGCCAAGAAGTCAGGAGTTGACACACCTAGTTCCCTAGATAGTTTGGAATGTGGGGTGGATTCCACTAACAGATAGATCTCCATCAGCCAATTTGGGTGTGGGGTAGGCTCTGTCAATAGAACTATTCCTAACACAGTTATGGGTGTGGGGTTCTCTGCCGACTCCCCAGAGTGATGGTTCCTGCAATGATTTCAGGAGGAAATTGGCTCCTAACAGATTATAAAGTAACAGTTTTCCTTTCATATTTCATTTGCTTGACTTATTCCTTCTCCTACCTCAGTCTCTTTGGGTAATTTTTTTCCTCTCTCATACTTTTTTAAAATTCAGTAAGCCTCTTCACCTTCAGTATTCTATAGTGTCTGTTGTTTTCCTCACCCTTTCTTTAAAGTCGCTTTTCTCAATTTCATGGGCCTTTTTTAATTTCTTGGCTTTTAACAATATCACTACTATCTAATTCCATGTATTTATTCATTTATTTATTTGTATTTATTTTATGTGTGAATGTAGTATGTGTGTGGGTATTTGTGTGTTCATGTGAACTGACCTATGCAGGCACATATGTATTATAGAGGTTTTCATTGGGATACCTTCTTTAATTCCTTTCCCACCTTACTTTTTGTGACATAATCTCTCAAAAAATCTGTAACTTGTTCCTTTACCTAGAATGGAATGACAACTAGCCCCACAATCTTCATATCTTTGTGCCTCAGCACTCAAGTTACAGGAGTATATTGCCTAGTCCAGTTTTGTGTGTAGTTGCTGGAAATCCAAATGTAGAAGCTCATGTTGATTAGTAAGCAATTTAACTATTGAACCATCTCAATGACCTTTAGATACATATATTAAACAATTAGAACTGAGGATTTGTAGCACAAACTATACTTATTCTTAATTTTAAAAAAAAACAAAGTCAGTCCCAGTCCAGCTGGCCTTGGTGAGCTCCAATTAGACCAGCCCCACCGTCTCAGTGGGAGGGCGCACCCCTCATGGTCCTGACTTCCTTGATCATGTTCTCCCTCCTACTGCTTTTCATTTGGACCTTTGAAGCTCAGTCCGGCTCTCCAATGTGGGTCTCTGTCTCTATTTCCATCCATCGCCAGATGAAGTTTCTATGGTGATATGCAAGATATTCATGGCTATAGGATTGGGCCATTTCAGGCTCCCTCTCCTCTCTCCTCAGCTGCCCAAGAAACTAGCTGATGACATCTCCATGGACATCCGGGAACCCCTCTAGAGTCAAGTCTCTTGCCAACCCTAAAATGGCTCCCTTAATTAAGATATCTACTTCCCTGATCCCATATTCACCCTTCCTCCATCCCAACCATCCCATTCCCCCAAGCTCTCCCCATCCTCCCCTTCTCACTTTCTCTCCCTGTCTCCCCTTACCCCCATCCAGACTCTCTGAACATGGTGGACAATGAGGGCTGACTGAGAAGCCAAGGACAATGGCACTGGTTTTTGATCCTACTCCATGTACTGGCTTTGAGGGAGCCTAGTCTGTTTAGATACGTACCTTCCTGGACCTGGATAGAGGTGGGAGGATCTTGAACTTCTCACAGGGCAGGGAACCCTGACTGCTCTTTGGTCTGGAGAGGAAGGTGAAGGGGGTGGGGAAGGGGGAGGGAAATGGGAGGTGGGGAGGAGGCAGAAATTTTTAATAAAAAAGTGTTGAAATAAAAAAAAAAGTCAGATATAGGAGTTGATTCTGAAGATAAGAGAAGCAGAGTGTTCAACCACTAGGGTGTTCTTTTACATCTGTGAATGCTCAGACTGAAGAAGTCCAAGGTCCCATGGCCATTAACATTCAGGAAAAGGTTAGACACCACAGGTGTTAACATTTCCAAGGTCCCATGGCTGCATTTGTGCCATCAACATTTGCGCAATTACCTTGTCACCACAGGGCCTTGTGTGTTATGTAATCTATGCACAAGAGTTGTGTGACCACGCAGTCTGCATGCATGCACTCACATGGTGTGGCTACATAAGCTAGTATACTCATGTGCTGAACTACATTTACAAAGCAAACATGCCTGCCACATGCACTCTCACCATGTTTCTTTCAAACAGGCCTATGCATTTGCTTCAAACTTGCCTGCTCTTTATCAAGAAAAACTCTTTAAGTGGGATTCATTATACATCTTGTTGTCTTTTCTTGTGCATGGTAATATCATTGGTGCTGAGGTTTAAGAGGTTTTCCTACACATCCCACCAAGCTGGAAACCTGGGCTGAGTTCATCTACAGCCACCAATATTCCCTGTGCAAGGCTGCTGGATCATTTCTCACAACAGTGATTACTTAGTTTGCCCCCTTCTAGTGGACATACATGCTTCCCTGAATGCACGGGAGAGATTGTTGAGTGTCCAGCACCCTTTTGGTGTTCTTGGAAATGGGGGTACCCCAAGCCACTGTCTTCAAGCCTATGGCTTGCCCCTTTCACACACAATCACTTCCATCAATTCCCCATTTTTGAGGACTGAGGCCTCATTTTTCACCTCACACTTTGCCCCTCATTTCTCATCTCTCAGACTTTTGTCCCCATGCTTCTAAGCTATGGTCCCTGCTCTGTGTTTGACAGAACTTTGAGCAGCCTAAACTGTTTAACTCAATCCTCACTTAATCTCTGGGACACTTAAAATTAAAAATAAATTGTTTTTCTCTGACTTAGCTGTAAAAAATAAACTTTCAAACACTATTAGTCTGACATCTCCTCTGAGTTGTCTTTTAGAAACCCTCAGATCCCTAAGCTTAATGCCCTACTTAAAGACTCCTAAACTTATCTGCCTTTGCACTAAGATATGACCCAAATATACCTCAGATAAGAATATAAACTGGCTACCGAATGACTTATTAGATCCAAGATCTCAACATTTTACAGGAACTTTCTAATAACTGAGAGATGGAAAGAGCTCTCATATATTCAAACCTTTTTCTATCTTAATTCTAAACTCTCCCACCTTGCCTCCTGTTCACCCACTCATGTGTTCCTAGCTATGCCATCTTAACTACAAGAACCACCCACTCTGGACCCTGCTAATGAAGCCCCACATTTCCAGCCCCAGCAGACAACTGCTCCTTTGGCTTCCCCAGCTCCTCTGTTCTCTACAGCTGTTTCTTCGGTTCCTCTGGTCGTTCCTCCTCTCTGGTACCGGTCCATTCCAAATACCATACTCTAGTACCCACTTTCACTGCTCCTGTTACAAGTATTCATGTGACAAAACTACCCCACACTGACCAAACCCAGTCAGTCACAGTTCTCACTTTGTGAGAGGTAGCCAGACTCTGGATGATCTGTTTAAGGCACATATCCCTTTCTCATTAGTAGAATTCTTTCAGATAGAAAAGAAACTGGGTTCCTAAACATCTATCTAACCCTACCTCTTTCATAAGACAATTCCAATATATCACCCAAACTTATAGTTACACCTTTCATTATACATATAAACCTAACTAAAAACCTACTTTCTGAGGAGTGCCAGTGAGTTTGGGAGTAGGCCAGAGTACTTGAAGATGAAATTCACCAGACTAATGCAGTCCAATCCCCAGTGAACTATGGTAGACTTCAAGAGATCATTCAGAATAGCCAAGAAAATATGTCTCAATTCCTAGAATGCCTCACCAATGCCTCATTACAATATTCCAATTTAGATTCGGAAAGTCCAGAGGGCAGATAGCTTCTTATGACCCCATTCTTTTTCCAGAGTTTCCTTTCCATTAGGACCAAACTTAAGCATTTGGAAAGAGGGCCTCTGAACCTACAGGCAGAAGTCCTAGTGCTGGGTTTTAAGGTGTATCATGAAAGATATGAAAAATCACATTAGACAGAAATATCAAATGCTGACCAAGACCATCCAACCAGCCCTGGGTCACTGCGTGGGCTTCCTTGCCCCTGGGGCTCAAGGGCCACTAGGTCAATGTTTTAAATGTGGTCACGATGGTCACTGGGTCCATGCTTGTCTTAATCCTTACCTAGGGACCCCTGGGCCATGTCCAATGTGTCATGGAGAGGGACTTTGGTTGATTTATTGCCCCCATGCACCTTCTGTCATGAAGACACCAAATGCTGACCACCTCCTAACTGAGCTTCTAGGCTTACCCAAGGACTACTGAGATTGCCTTGGCTCTCTTGATCCATCCATTGTCATCTCTAACAAGGAGCCATGAAGAGACATCATGATATCAGGGCAACCCATCTCCTTTTTTTTCTGGACACCAGAGCCACATCCTTTGTCCTGAGGGAGTTTGGGGGTCCTCTATTTTCTTATTGTCAGGATCAGGGGACAGCCTTACCTACTTCATCAGACCCCACTACTCAATTGCATTTTCAGGGCTATTTCTCATACCCATTAACTTTTAGTGGTGCCAACCTGCCCTATACCCCTAATGGGAAGAAACATCTTAGCCAAAATGGTAGCTTCTTTTTCATTTGCTCCTCCCATTTGCCTGACCACAGGCTCTCCAGAAGCTCCCACCCACTGAACTTGTTCCAAGATGTTATTTTCTTTGTCAGCCTCTCAGTTGTGCCCCCAAGTCTTGGACTCCCAAAACCTTTTTGTTGCTAGATATCACTTCCCCATTAACATCCAGTTAGAGAATTCTATCAAGTACATTACCCATGTTTAGTTCCGAATCTCACTCCAGAGCCTTAGGGAACTTAAAACTATCATCTCTGATCTTCTAAGACAAAAGTTCCTTTGTCCCAACTCTTCTTCATTCCATACCCCTATACTTGCACTTAAGAAATTTGTGGAACCTACAGCTTGGTTCAAGACACCTGGCTCAATAATTCTGCAGTGCCCCCCTCTATCCTGTGGTCCCTAAACTTTATACACTTTTTTCCACTATCTCTCAGGAAACTCCCATTTCTCAGTTCTTTATCTCTAGGATGTTTTCTTCTCTATCCCTCTCAAATCTCAATCTCAAAATACCTTCACTTTTACACTGACTGATCCTGATACTCATCACTTCACAGAGCTTATTTAACCTATCTTACCTGTAGTGGCATAAATGAATGCAGACAGATTGTAAAAAATATATACAACTTTAATGGGGGAAATAGACTTACAGTACCACGGTTCCCACGGAAAACAGGAAGCAGAAGGGGCGGCTGGGCACACACCCAGCAGATTTATAGGTAAACATTAGCCCGAGGCAAACACACCCCCTAAGACTGGGCTCAACCCTACATCTCCCCCTTTTGTCGAAATAAGACAGAACTAAACCAAATAAAACTATGTACAATAATAACAAATAATAAATATAACAAACAATATTGAAAACAGAAGTTTTGCTAGACATTTCATCTCAAGGAGTCTAAATAATGTAGAGAGTAACTACAATTATATAATCTTCAGTTCCGTCAAAGATCTGAGAAGGGAATAAATATTACTTAACAAATGAGAGATATCCAAAATGTGCAACAATTGACAGAGACAACTGACTACTTGGGCAATCACCCAAAGTCTCGTTTGCAATGTTGAGTCAACCAACTTTGGCTAAGGCCTAACATAACTGACATACCATTTATAAATGTAAGGAACTTTCTTAGAATTATCCTACCCTGTCTTGGCAAGATAAGACAATCGTGTTTCACATCTTTGTCAGTAGTTGAGGTATGGGCTTTTCTTAACCTAAAGGCCAGTTCTGCCAAGAAGACAAGCTCCCAGTGGAGTGTCTTTGGTGCTCAACATTCTCTCAGGAGTGGAGTGTCATTGCCAAGAGTAATTGTGTCTCATTGGCACAGAATTTTAGGTTAGATTAAATGCCATTTTCTACAGCTCTTCAAAGAGGCTGAAGATTATACTATCTATACTAAATATAATTTCTATGTATCTAAAAGACCTGATTAACCTAAAAATAAATATGACAAACATATAATTCTTAATACCTATCTAACTTGAAGACTAAGAGAATAAACAACTGTGCAATATATGAAGACAATGATCTTCAACTGTAAACAATGCTATTATATAGGTAGTATCAGAGGTAGAAATGTACATTGTAATATGGTAGATGTATCAATACAATATAGACAAAGTTATAAGCATACTCTTATACAAAAATAGAGGTAGGAACACTCACATTCAATATTCAATATATCAATATACAAGAAACAGTACCAATACAATTTTCTAAAAACAGTAATTCACAAATACCCATCATCCCATCAAACCAGTTAATCCCCCCATTTTTTTTTCCGAAAATACCCTTAATACCATAAAATATCTCCCCATCCCCTCAACCCTGAACCAGGTGTTATCCCAATAGCTGGTCATAGACTGGAAATGTCTCCTAACAGTCTTTGAAAGTCATTAAGAGTCCGTAGGTGAGCCGGGCGGTAGTGGCGCATGCCTTTAATCCCAGCACTCGGGAGGCAGAGGCAGGCGGATCTCTGTGAGTTCGAGGCCAGCCTGGTCTACAGAGGTAGTTCCAGGACAGGCTCCAAAGCTACAGAGAAACCCTGTCTCGAAAAACCAAAAAAAAAAAAAAATAAAAAGCACCGAGGGTTGGTCCCCTTATTTTGGGCCTTTAATGTCTTAATTTTTTGCAAACCTATTTTATAACCTAAATAATTAACAGAATCTCCCTTCTGAATCTTTTCAGGAGCAATTTGCAATCCCCATTTAGGTAAAAGTATCTTTATTTCTTCAAACAGTCTGTTCAAAATATCCATGTTTGAATCGGATAACAAAATGTCGTCCATGTAATGATATATTATCAATTTGGGAAATTTTTTTGTGGATCATTTGCAACGGTTGATTCACAAAATATTGGCATGAGGAGGGGCTGTCCTCCCCCAGGGTATGTTAAATAGCCTGAAGGAACATCAATTGCTTGTTTTTGTACAGCCTGAATGGCCAGTTTTCTCTGTTTGTAATATCTTTTAATATTATTCTCAGAAATATAGGCTCTAGAAGTAGCAGGAATGTTAATTTGGGTATTCCATTGTTGTAATAGGTCACGACCCCATAAATTTATTGCAATATTGGCTACATATGGCCTTAAATTTTCTATTTGTCCCTCTAGCCCTATACATTCAACCCATCTCATGCTCTGCCTTATTCGAGATAGGGTTCCAATTCCCAGGAGCTGAACATTTACATTCTGAAGAGGCCAATACGGATGTCAAGATTCTGGGGTAATGATACTTACATCAGCACCTGAGTCCAGCAGGCCAGTAATAAAAATGCCATTTACACACATTCTCAGTTTAGGTCTTTGATCATTTATAGAAGTTTGCCAAAACACATGTGACTCATCTTTCTGATCATTATTGCATGTAACAGTAGGCATGGGGCTTCCTAATTCTCCTGATGAGGCACGTTCTCTGCAGTATCTGGAAATGACTGAACCATATTTGCCATGGGGGCCTGTGAGGCCCCCCTCTCACGTTTCCCATCTGTATCAGGCTGCCTTGTCTATCTCTTGTAGACCTGCATTCATTTGTCCAATGTCTGCCTTTTCCATATCTTCTACATAAACCTGAAGGCTGAGTCCTCCTATTTCTGTTATTTCTAGAAGATGCATTATTATTATTTCTGAAAATCCATTGTTTACAATTCCTTTTCATATGAACCATTTTGCCACAATTAAAATATTTGGTATTTTGGTGTCTCCTTTTACCATTGGAAATTGCTTCTTCTACCCATGCTTCAGAGCCATAGTCAAATGTATCAACATTCAGTATATGCAAAACCCATTCTTCCAAGGGCGCTGATCTGAGCTTTAATGGCCCCAAAATCCTTTTGCATTTTACATTTACATTTTCATAAGCCAAAGACTCAATCATTATACGTCTTGCTTCTGGGTCAGATATTTCTATTTGTACAGCCTTTGTTAGTCTTTGTAAAAAGTCACTAAAGGGTTCTCTCTGACCCTGTTTAACTCTGAGAAATGATTCCATTCTCTGTCCTGGGTCTTGTACCCTGTCCCAGGCCCTTAAGGCTGCTGTAGTACATATGGAGAGGGTGTTTTCATCCAAATTAGCTTGTTCAAGAGGGTCGGAAAAGAGCCTTTCACCTAGAATTTTATCTAGGGAAATGTCAATTCCCTTCACTTTTTTCTGCTGTTCTAAAAGTCTAGCCTCTTGCCTGAATAAGCATTTACATTTCAATTGCGGTCCATTCTCACGTATCGCAGAGCTCATCTGGAGCCAGTCAGAGGGGGTTGCTCTGCTTGATGTGGCCCAAGATTTTAGCATCTCTTTAACAAAAGAGGCGTGCATCCCAAAAGTCATGACAGCCTGTTTAATTTATTTGAGATCATTCATACGAACAGGCTGCCATGTATCTTC
>NW_004949169.1:132789-144472 GCF_000317375.1 Microtus ochrogaster | reverse complement strand
CGGTCCAACTCAGCTCTTTCCTGTTCCATATTAACGAATTTTTCCTTAATATCAACCTGAATCTTTTCTAAATTTTGCTCAGTTAGCAGAGTCTTGTTAGACAAGGATTTGTTATCTTCCTGTATAACATCAAACTGATTCTTGAGAATATCATGGTCATGCTTAATAGATTTTACCCATTCCACCTCTGCCTTAAGAATCCTGGATTCATCTCCAATAGTTTTTAGCTGTTCCACCTCTGCCTTAAGAATCCTGGATTCGTCTCCAATAGTTTTTAGCTGTTCCACCCTGCCTTAAGAATCCTGGATTCGTCCTCAATAGTTTTCAGACGTGCAGCTTCTGCCTTAAAAATCCTGGATTCGTCCCTTAAAAACTCTATCATATCCTTGCTGTCAAACCATTTAGTGCCAAGGAAAATTACTAATCCCAGAAGAATGCATAGATGTGGGGTGCTAGACACCTATTGTAAGATCTCCCACAGGGTACATTCAAAAAGACCGTTAAAATTCTCGAGGGTAATATTCTCAGACATCTTTTTTTTTATAAGGAAAAAAATTTTTACCTGCAATGACTGGTTTCTGCCAGAGGTGGCGGAAGAGTCCACTTGAGTCCACATGGAGGTCCGGTCTGAAACAACTCAAAACCGAAATTTATCGTTCTGGCTGAGTATTTATGAGGTTACCTTGAATCAGACCAAGTCTGCCGCTGAGGTGGTCCGCGCAGGCAAGCACAATGTGAGCCCCGGAGCACTAGCGACCGCGTGCTCGGGGGAGGGTGCCCGGTGCTGGCGGCTAATGAGCTACGCGGTGCCTGACGCCGGAGCGCACTGGGCCGGGGAGAGCACGCAGGGAGAGGCGAGCAGAATCGGCGGGTGGCGACCAATCTCGCTCGCAAAGGCTGACTAGATCGGGTTCCCCCGTGCAGGGCGGTGGCTGAAAGCCCTTTGACCCAGGACCCGCGGGGGTCTGGCTGAGGACACCGCCCGCGTCCTGGTGCAGGCGCAGGGAAAATCTGCCACAACGTTGGAGCGCCAAATGAAGGCGGATCGGATTAATGCAGACCAATTGGTATAAGATGATACAACTTTAATGTAAATAGCACACTCACGCAACCGAAGTTCCAGCGATGCACCGAAACAGGAAACAGGAAGGGAAACCCAGCGTCTGTGCACCCCAATTTATAAACATTTGCCCGAGGCTGTCCCGCCCCCAAAGGGCGGGCTCTCTCTACATCCCAGAGAGTCAGTCACGGCAAAGATTGGACCAAGACACCAACACTATCCTGGCTCCATTTGAAGGAAGAGATGGGCAGGCACCAATGCAAGAAATCCTCTAACATCCTGAAAGGCAATATTATATCACCAGAATACAGGGATCACAAAACAAGAAGAATTAAACACCCTACTGCAGAAGAAATAGAAGAAATTGACTTTAAATGGAACATTATGAAAATAATAGACGATATTAAATAAGACGTGAAAACTGCCATAAAGAAATGTGATGGAGGAGGATCATCTTTCTATCTGTTGTTTCATTGGTTAAGTAATAAAGAAACTGCTTGGCCTCTCATAGGACAGAAAATTAGGTAGACAGAGTAAACAGAACAGAATGCTGGGAGAAAGAAGCTGAGTCAGGTCAGTCGCCATGTTTCTCCCACTCCAAACAGATGCAGGTTAAGATCTTCCCTGGTAAGCCACCTCATGGGCTTCACAGATTATTAGAAATGGGTTAGATTAATATGTAAGAGCTAGCCAATAAGAGGCTGAAACTAATGGGCTAGGCAGTGTTTAAAAGAATACAGTTTCCGTGTAATTATTTCGGGTGTAAAGCTAGCTGTGCGGGCGGCCAGATGCCAGGGATGCAGCCCCACTGCTCATATTACTACAGAGTGGCACCCAACGTGGCCAATTAAATCCACTTAAAAACCTGAGAAGGCTTAAAAATAAGGGAGAGAGAGTTTAACACAGATTTTTGCTGTTTGTCGGTGGCATGCTGTAGAGAGATTTCCTCATTCGGCAAGGGCAGCAGAAAAAAAAAGCTGCGTCATTTTAAAGCACAGCTTCCTGGGGCTGTGCTGCCAGTGTGAACTCTGGCTTTAAAGCATTTCATTGGCTTTTATGGGACTGAATGTTTGTTTTCCCACTTGGGATCGGAAGGAGAGTGCTCTGAGACCATGCCAATGGCTCAGCACTCCCCACCTGCACCTGGACAGATGGCAGAATCAGACTTAGGCAGGTGGAAGAGCATGGCAGATTCCTGCGGCCATATAGAGATGTGTTTTCAGACTGTGCAGTGCTCTGCGTGTCAGATTTGGCTGTAACTGGATGAAAAGAGTTTCTGTGTTGCACTCTTAGTCTCAGAATTAAACTGCTGAGTGTAGCTCCAATGTGGACTGCCCTGTGGCTGGAATTGTGAGTGGCTCAGGGACTCCAAATGGCTCTGAGGCAGGAGCAACTCAGCTCCACCATGCTGAACTGTGCTGGTCTCAGGCAGGAACTACCATAATTACATTAATAACAATGCAGTTAAGGTTTCGACTGGGAAGGACACAGGCGGTACCATATTACCTCTACATGGTGCAACTTGAGTTTTTAAGAAGTGCTTAACATTTTTAGAAATGCTGCTGGATAGTAAAAAAAATACAGATTCACAATAGAACAGATTCAGATAGACCAATAAATGGATCACAGTGTTGGATAAATGTACATAGACTTGGGAGAGAGAAGAAAAAGAATATAGAGAATAAAGTTAATGTTTTTTTAAAGGGTAAAGTCTTTAAAGAGACAGAGTACAGATAGTTATCGATTAAGAGAAATAAAGAAAACTAAGCCACGTAAAAATGGAAAATTCACAGAGAGTCTGGATTCTTTGTATTATTGTGTTTTCTTTAAAATTTTTGACTGGGAAGGAGCTAAATACAGAGAGAAATTTCATTGTGTGGTCTGCCAAACTACATTTATGTTCTAAAGGTATCATAATTTCAGAATTTGGGTCTAAGGATATGATGCTTTGGAGAGGTTCTTGTTTTGTTTCCATGTAGGATGAGACCCTATGGATTTCTTTTATCCCAATATGGTATGATAGACCATGCCCTCCTGAA
The DNA here is from genome assembly GCF_000317375.1 of Microtus ochrogaster. Classification (NCBI taxonomy): domain Eukaryota; kingdom Metazoa; phylum Chordata; class Mammalia; order Rodentia; family Cricetidae; genus Microtus; species Microtus ochrogaster. Next base: position 141,373 of record NW_004949169.1, on the reverse strand, counting down.
AGGTTGCTGTGAATGCCCTCAAAAAATTGCTTCGCTCAACTGCCTACTGAGATGAACCTGGCACACAGGTTACACCATAAAAGATCTGATTAACAGCGCCCCCATTCAGCAGGAAGCAGTTTGGAGAGAAAAAAACTGTGCCCATGTTCCTAAATATTGTTTATAAATGTTCTTTTACATTTAAAGGGGGAGATGATATAGATATGAATAATTAGCATTGGTGTGGATTTTAAGGTCAATTTTGTTATATGTATATTTCTGATCTTGATTAAGGTATTGTGATTATGTAGTTCATTTAAAAATAAAATGTATAATTAGGAAATATAGGTTGTTAATGGATAATCATCGATAATAGGCTTGTAGTTATGTTAGATTTTCTAGGTATATAGAGATATATTTCAATTAGATAGGTATTCTTTATATCTTTCAAAGACTGCAGAATATGGCATTTAAAATATATTAATAACTTAGGTTTTTTTATGCCAATGAGACGTGTCTTCTCCTAGTAGCCCCAGCTACTTCAAGAGGAAGATGGGCATTGAAGAGGCTCCTTATGGAGTTTGATACCCATTTGGGCAAGAAACTGCTCTTGACTGGACTGTTGCATAAACTGGGCACAAAGAACCCGCAGAGAGAGGATTGCTGAACTTGCCTAAAGGTGAGATGATCTTTCGGGGTTCCTGATTTATGAAAGAGTCTGTGAGACCATTCTGCAGGACACAGCAGAAAGTGACTGAACTGTCTTTGGAATTTCCTGCTTCATGAAAATTCTGGATACCATGGGCATGAAGGCCAAAGATGGATGCCTCAACAGTAGAGAAGGAACTTTGGGTGGCTGTCCAGACAGCGAGTGTCTCCGTCATTTCTAGAGTTTTGGATTTCTTGTTTACTTAGGTAATATTATATTCTTCTGGAGTCTTTGATAAACTTGAAGAATGGTTAGTTATAGTTTTCCATTGTTATGATAAAAGATAAGGTAGATATATATATTGCAACTGTAATTCTTGCTTAATAACTGTTTTGTTATGTAATTTTGCTATGTTAAAGTTAAAGCCTTTTTTTGTTTAAACAGAAAAAGGGGAAATGATGGAGGAGGGCCATCTTTCTATCTGTTGTTTAATTGGTTAAGTAAAAAAGAAACTGCTTGGCCTCTGATAGGACAGAAAATTAGGTAGACGGAGTAGACAGAACAGAATGCTGGGAGAAAGAAGCTGAGTCAGGTCAGTCACCATGGTTCTCCCAATTCAAACAGACACAGGTTAAGATCTTCCCTGGTAAGCCACCTCATGGGCTACACAGATTATTAGAAATGGGTTAGATAAATATGTAAGAGCTAGCCAATAAGAGGCTGGAACTAATGGGCTAGGCAGTGTTTAAAAGAATACAGTTTCCGTGTAATTATTTCAGGTGTAAAGCTAGCCATGCAGGCAGCTGGGTGCCAGGGATGCAGCCCCACCGCTCATATTACTACAGAAATGGAGATGACAAACAAAAAGGTAGAGGAAATGACTAAATCTCTCAAAGATACACAAGAAAACCAAGAAAAACCAAGAAAAAAACAACCAAACAGGTAAGGGAAACACTTCACGACTTGAAAAGTGAAATGGAGGTAATGAAGAAAACACAAACCAATGGAAGGCTGGATATGGAAAATCTGGATAAATGAAGAGGAACTACAAAGACAAGAATTAACAACAGAATACAAGAGATCGAAGAAAGAATCTCAGACACTGAAGATCTATAGAGGAAATAAACTCACTGTTTAAAGAACAAAACTAATCTAACAAATTTTTAACACAAAACATGCAGGAAATCTGGGACACTATGAAAAGACCAAACCTAAGAATAATAAGGGTAGAAGAAGGAGAAGAACTACAGCTCAAATGCCCAGAAAATATATTCAACAAAATTATGGAAGAAAACTTTCCCAACCAAGAAGGATATTCCTATGAAGGTACAAGAAGCATACAGAACACCAAATAGACTGGATCAAAAAAAAGCATCCACTCACCATATAATAATCAAAAAAAATACAGAATAAAAAACAAATATTAAGAGCTGCAAAGGAAAAATGTCAAGTAACATATAAAGGGAAACCTATCAGAATTACACCTGACTTCTCAATGGAAACCATGAAAGTCAGAAGGTCTTGGATAGATGTGCTGCAGACACTAAGAGACCATGGATGCAAGCCCAGACTAATATACCCAGTAAATTCTGCATTCACCATCGATGGAGAAAACAACATATTTCAGGACAAAAACAGATTTAAACAATACATTGCCACAAACCCAGCCTTGCAGAAAATACTAGACGGAAAATCACAAGCCAAGGAAGCCAACAACATCCATAATAACACAAGCATCTGACAACCTTCTAGCAGCACAACTCAAAAAAGGGAAACATACAAACTACCACTAGAAAAAAAAAACAGAGTTAACAACCACTGGTCATTAATATCACTTCATATCAATGGACTCAATTCACCTATAAAAAGGCACAGGTTAAGAGAATGGATATGAAATCAGGATCCAACATTCTGCTGTATACAAGAAACACACCTCAACCTCAAAGACAGACACTACCTCAGAGTAAAGGGTTGGGAAAAGCTTTTCCAATCAAATGGACCAAAGAAAAAAATCAGGTGTGGCTATACTAATATCTAACAAAATTGATTTCAAACTGAAATCAATCAGAAAAGATGGAGATTGACACTTGGAACAATTCATCAGGAGAAAGTATCTATCTTGACTATCTATGCCCCTAATATAAAATCACCCACATATGTAAAAGAAATATTACTTGAACTCAAAGCATACATTAAACCCCATACTCTAATAGTAGGAGATTTTAACACTCCTCTCTCAGCAATGGACAGGTCAACCAGACACAAACTTAACAGAAAAATAAGAGAACTATCAGATTTAAGAAACAAACGAACTTAACAGATATCTATAGAACATTCCACCCAAAGAGAAAAGAATATACCTTCTTCTCAGCATCTCATGGAACATTCTCAAAAATTGATCACATAAATGGTAACAAAGCAAACATCCATAGATACAAAAAAATTGTAGTAAGCACCTGTGTACTATCGAATAACTGTGGAATAAAGTTAGAATTCAACAAATATTCTAACTCCAGAAAGCCTACAAACTCATGGAAACTGAGCAGTCAACTACTGAACCACACCTGGGTCAATGAAGAAATAAAGAAAGAAATTAAAGTCTTCCTTGAATTCAATTAAAATAAAGACACATCATTCTCAAACCTATGGGACACTATGAAAGCAGTGCTAAGAGGAATGTTCATAACACTAAGTGCCCACATAAAGAAAGCAGAGAAAGTACACATTAGAGACTCAACAGCACAGCTGAAAGCTCTAGGAAAAAAAAATGAAGCAGATTCACCCAGGAGGAGTAGAAGACTGGAAATAATCAAACTGAGGGCTAAAATCAACAAAATAGAAACACAGAAAACAATCCAAAGAATCAATAAAACAAAAAGCTGGTTCCTGGAGAAAATCAATAAGACTGACAAACCCCTATCCAAACTAATCAAACAGCAGAGAGAGAACATGCAAATTAACAAGATCAGAAATGAAATAACCACAGACACAGAGGAAATTCAGAGAATCATTAGATTTTACTACAAAAGCCTGTATGTCACAAAATTGGATAATTTGAAAGAAATGGACACTTTTAAAGATAAATGCCATATACTAAAATTAAATCAAGACCAGGTGGTTTAAATAGACCTGTAAGCTGCAAGGAATTAGAAGCTGTCATCAGAAAACTCTCTACCAAAAAAAAGCCCAGGACCAGATGATTTCAATGCAGAATTCTACAGATCTTCCAAGAAGAGCTAATTCCTATACTTCTTAATGTGTTTCACAAAATAGAAACAGAAGAGTCATTTCCAAACTCCTTTTATGAAGCTACAGTCGCCCTGGTACCAAAACCACACAAAGACTTAACCAAGAAAGAGAAATACAGACCAATCTCACTCATGAACATCGATGCAAAAATTCTCAATAAAATACTGGCAAACTGAATCTAAGAACATATCCAAAAAATTATCCATTATGATCAAGTAGTCTTCATCCCAGAGAGGCAGGGCTGGTTCAACATACAAAATTCTATCAATGTAATCCATTATATAAATAAACTGAAGGAGAAAAAAAAACATATGATCATTTCATTAGATGATGAAAAAAAGCATTTGACAAAATTCAATGCCCCTTTATGAAAATGGTCTTGGAGAGATTAGAGGTATAAGGTTAATTCCTAAATATAATAAAAGCAATATCAACAGCAAGTTGATAGCTAGCATTAAATTAAATGGAGAGAAACTCAAAGCCATTGCACTAAAATCAGGAACAAGACAAGGCTGTCCACAGTCTCCATATCTCTTCAATATAGTGCTTGAAGTTCTAGCCATAGCAATAAGACAGCATAAGGAGATCAAGGGGATTCAAATTGGAAAGGAAGAAGTCAAACTTTTGTTATTTGCAGATGATATGATACTGTACATAAGCAACCCCAAAAACTCTACCAAAGAACTCCTACAGCTGATAAACACCTTTAGTAATTTCACAATATACAAGATCAACTTCAAAAGAATCAGTTTCCCTCCTATACACAAAGAACAAAGAAGCAGAGAGGGAATTCAGAGAAACATTCTCTTTCACGATAGACATAAATAGCATAAAATATCTTGGGGTAAATCTAACCAAGGGATTGAAAGATCTATTTGATAAGAACTTTAAGGCTTTGAAGAAAGAAATTGAAGAGGATAACAGAAAATGGAAGGATCTCCTATGGTCTTGGATTAAGAGGATCAACATAGTAAAAATGGTAATTTCAGGATTATAACTCTATAGATGCAATCTCCATCAAAATCCCAACAAAATACTTCACCGAACTTGAGAGAACAATAATCAACTTTACATGGAAAAACAATAAACCGAGGATAGCCAAAAGAAAATCCTATACAATAAAAGTACTTCTATGCCGGGCGGTGGTGGCGCATGCCTTTAATCCCAGAACTCAGGAGGCAGAGGCAGGCGGATCTCTGTGAGTTCGAGACCAGCCTGGTCTACAGAGCTAGTTCCAGGACAGGCTCCAAAGCCACAGAGAAACCCTGTCTCGAAAAACCAAAAAAAAAAAAGTACTTCTAGAGGCATTACAACCCCTGACTTCAAACCCTATTACAGAGCTATAGTAATGAAAATTGCTTGGTATTGGCACAAAAACAGAGATGTTTACCAATGGAATCTAATCAAAGACCCAGATATTAATCCACAAACCTATGAACACCTGATTTTTGACAAAGGAGCTAAAATTATACAATGGAAGAAAGAAAGTATCTTTAACAAATGGTGCTGGCATAACTGATGTCAACCTGTAGAAGAATGAATATAGATCCATATCTATCGCCATGCACAAAACTGAAGTCTAAATGGATTAAAGACTTCAATATTAATCTGACCACACTGAACCAGATAGAAGAGAAAGTGGGAAGTAGTCTAAAACACATGGGCACAGGAGACAACATCCTATTTATAAACCCAGTAGCATAGACAATAAGAACAACAATGAATAAATGGGACCTCCTTAAACTGAGAAGCTTCTGTTATGCAAAGGACACTGTCATTAAGACAAAATGGCAACCTACTGAATGGAGAAGATCCTCACCAACCTTGCATCAGACAAAGGTCTGATCTCCAAAATATATAAAGAACTCAAGAAACTAGACATGAAAACTCAAATTAACCCAATTAAAAAAATGGGGTACTGAACTGAACAGAGAATTCTCAACAGAAGTAGTTCAAATGGCCAAAAGACACTTAAGGTCATGCTCAACCTCTTAGCACTCAGGAAAATGCAAATCAAAACAACTTTGAGATACCGTCTGATACCAGTCAGAATAGCTGAAATCAAAAACACCAATGTTAGCCTATGCTGGAGAGGATGTGGAGTAAGGGGAACACTCATCCATTGTTGGTGGGAATGCAAACTTGTGCAACCGCTTTGGAAATTAGTGCTGCAGTTGCTCAGGAAACTGAGAGTCAACCTACCTCAAGACCCAGCAATCCCACTCTGGGGAATATTCCCAAGAGATTCCCTATCATACTACAAAAGCATTTGTTCAACTATGTTCATAGTAGCACTATTTGTTAGAGCCAGAACTGGAAACAACCTATATGCCCCTCAATAGAAAAATGGATAAAGAAGGTGGGGCACATATACACTTTAGAGTTTTACTCAGTGGTAAAAATAAATGGCATCTTGAATTTTGCATGCAAATGGATGGAAATGGAAAACACTTTACTGAGTGAGATAACCCAGACCAAAAAAGATGAATATGATATGTACTCATTCATAAGTGGATTCTAGCCTTAAATAGAATCCTTTCAACCTATTATTCATGATCCTAGAGAAGCTAAATAAGAAGGTGAACCAAAAGAAAAATATTTAGATATCCTCCTGGATATCAGAAGTAGAAAAGATTGCCAGGCAAAACTTGGGAGCTCAGTGGTAGGGGTGGGTTGAGGGAAAGGGGAGATGGGGAGAAAGATGGGAGAAGGGGAGGATTGGGGAGCAATTGGGGGAATAAGATGGTTGAGATGGAGGAAGGTGGATATGGGATCAGGGAAGTAGATATCTTAATTAAGGGAGCCATTTTAGGGTTGGCAAGAGACTTAGCTCTCAAGGGGTTCCCAGGTATCCAAGGAGATGTCCTCAGGTAGGTCTTTGAGCAGCAGAGGGGAGGGTGCCTGAACAAGCATTTTCCCATATGGTGTGGCTGATCTAATGGGAGCTCACCAAGGCCTGCTGGACTGGAACTGAATAATCATGTGATCACACCAGACTCTCTGAATATGGCTGTCAATGAAGGCTGAGAAGATAATTATAAAGGCACTGGGTTTTCATTCTACTTCATGTACTAGCTTTTTGGGCACCTAGTCTGTTTGGATGCACACATTACAAGACCTGGGTGGATGGGGGAGGGCCTTGGACTTCCTACTAGGCAGGGAACCCTGATTTCCCTTAGGACTGGAGAGGGAGGGGGAAAGGAAGTAAGAAGAGTAAGAGGGAAATAGAAGGAAGGAGGATGTAGAAATTTTTAAGAAAGAAATAAAGAAAGAAAGAAAGAAAGAAAGAAAGACAGACAGACAGACAGACAGACAGAAAGAAAGAAAGAAAGAAAGAAAGAAAGAAAGAAAGAAAGAAAGAAAGAAAGAAAGAAAGAATTCTCAGGGAACCATTAATGAGGATGCCTTCCTGGAAAGAGAAATGTCACGGTCGGAAGGAGGCAGCAACTATAATGGCTTTACCTCAGGAATACTCTCAACCTACTTGTTCCTCCAAATTTGCAGAGAGAACATTGAGAGAAACATTTTACAGAGTCTTAAAGTGGGAAATGGAAAAAGGATTGAAGTAATACAACAAAGGTCCCATATCTTATTAATCTTCTTGAGTAACTAGAAAGTTTGGTCTGAAAAGAGGAACAATGTTTTTCCATGATGTATCCATGATCCAGATACAGCTTGACCTCCTGGATTTCTTAATATAAATTCTGTTTTTTTCTCAACACTGCTATACAGGCATTGCTGGAAACAGCTTATTTAGCTTCAGTCACTGAAACCAATGATCTTACCTTATACAATGGATCTAAGTATCAAGGTAAGTTTTCTGTTTTCCTTTGAGGTCAGCTGTTTTTATTTGCTTAAACAGTGATTTAGAAATACTCTTTCCTCAGACCTTGCCAACTAAAGCATGATACAGCAATGTACATTTCAAAACAGTTTTCTGAAAAGAACCATATACTAGGTAACTCAATGACAACACTGTTATTGATCATAAACATAGTGAACTGTACTGAAGGGGAAAAGCAGACACCCTCACACATGTGCTCTCTGCCTGTTACAAAGGTTGAGAGAGAATACTTTGGACACCTGACACCTATATGAACAACCGTATCTTTAATGTCTGCAACACTAGTAATATATAATAGTCATGGACTTGGTCAAATAAAAAAGCAACTCCCACAAAAAATACTTGTATTCATCCTACAGAACCCAAGAGATAGGAGTGCCATTCAAAAGTGTCCACATGCACGTAGTGTCTGAAATATTCTTTCTATCCTGAAAGAGAAACTAGAAAAAAGACACTATTCCCTCAGAAAGCAATGACTCGATTCAGGTTGTGACTTTTTTTTTTTCTTTTTCGAGACAGGGTTTCTCTGTGGCTTTGGAGCTTGTCCTGGAAAGGTTGTGACTTTATATTAAAGCGCAATGTAAAACATGGAGATAAAGGATGTGATTTCCATTTGCCGGTCACTATTTTAGCAACACAGCTTCGAGAGTTATTTCCTCATTATATAATCCTTCGTCTGTTCCAGGAAGTGAAGATGACACTGCGACAAATGGGACAGGTGCTATTCTCCCATAACCAACGGTGGATGCAGTGGACGTGGTACTCATGGGAGCAAGGTAGCTCACAAATTCTGTCGCCTTCTGTATATTGAGTCATGCAAACAGTGCATGTCTTCAATGCATCGTTTTCCCCAAAACTTCTCG